>NW_009942224.1:22182-51798 GCF_000696875.1 Nestor notabilis | reverse complement strand
CAAAGATGTTGAACAGTATCGGTCCCAACACTGACCCCCTGAGGGACGGCACTTGTTACCGGCCTCCAGTTAAACACTGAACTGTTGACTGCAACTTTCTATGCACAGCCATCCATCCAATTCTTTATCGATCAGGTGATCCATCCATCAAATTTATGTCTCTCCATGTTAGAGACAAGTTTAGAGACTGTTGTGTGGGACAAGTTTGCACAAGTCCAGGTAGATGACGTCAACTGCTCTGCGGCAGTCCTCTGCTGAACTGTCCACCAGTCCCGTAACCCCATCATAGAAGGCCACTAAATTGGTCAGGCAGGATTTGTCTTTAGTGAAGCCATGATGGCTCTCATCAACCACCTTGCTGTTTTTCATGTGCCTCAGCATGATTTCCAGGAGAATTTACTACAAGATCCTGCCAGGCACAGAGGTGAGACTGACTGGCCTGCTGTTTCCCAGGTCTTCCGTTTTCCCCTTCTTGTTAATGGGGGTCATATTTCCTTTTTTCCAGTCATAAATCAAACACCATTATTTTCAAAATGTCAACTGGGTAATAAAGTAGTTGCTTAAATGAGTTCTCCTCTGTTTACTGAGCTCGGTTTCCAAGACAAGAAAGCATGATTTGCTCCTAACTAATCCTCAGAATCACCATGGCTTTTAATTTTTAATATAACTAGGAGGTGATCTGAAAGCAAATCAGAGCCTCAAGGAAGCTTTTGACTGATTTTGATGGCACGTTAATCAAATATCTGGTATGCTTCTTAACATGTATCTTTCTGCTCCCAGCTACATGCTGAAATTTGAAAGCCAAAAACATTCCCGAAGCAGATACTGGTAGATAAATGTTACTTCTCTGCTACAGAAGGCTACATTTCTACACAGAAATATAAATGTATTGAAGTTTCTGAAAACAAGAAAAAGAAGCAACTGAGTAGCTAATGAGAAAACTGTGTACTTTTTGAAAAGAAGAAAATTATGTGGTGATCACCTTTAAATAGATAAACCTTTGAGCAAACACTATTAATTATTACCTTGGAAAAGCTTACCTACATAAGTCATGTCCGTTAAGTTGATGATATGAAATTTAAAAAGCAGGGCATTTTCAAGGTTTGACATTTTGACAAATTCTTCTTTGTCACTTTTAAGGTTTTTTTGCTATTTAACTCCTAGGAATATCTTGCTCTTTCTTTGGTTTCAAACAATGAATAATGGGCTGAAAAAGTCTGTGTGAATGTGCTGACAAGTTGAAGCAGTGTTGGTTTTAATCCAGAATGTTGAGACTTGCATGAAAGTTACATGGACTGTTTTGTGGATTAGAAGTTTGGGAATAGCTCTGAAAGTGGAAGGCTTATTCCCTGACATGACTATATACTGACACAGTTAAAGCACCCTAGAAGCAATGAGCACAAAACTGTCAGCAAGTGCAGACATTCAGTGCAATCCATTCAGGCAGCAGAGAGCGTTTCCAGTATTCAGAAACCTTCACAGTGTTCAGAAAGGAACCAATCCATTGCATGTCACGCATGTAAACACACATTCACTACACAGAAATAAGAAATAGGAGTGAGATGGAAAATTCAGGGACTTTCCCTTCCATTTGAGTTATTTGCCAAAAAGGTGAATAAATATAACTATAATTCAGTTCCTGCAAAAAAAACATTGATCTAAAGGCTGCTAAGGGCAATAAAAGGGTAAAAGTGTTTATTTGATATGTATATAAAGGCTTGGTGCTTATTCCTGTTTTTCAAGAAGTGATGGCATAATAATCAGACCTCTGAATGGGCAGAATGGGCATTGTGAGAAACTGGAAATGTTTTCATTGTTGTGAAGAGGAAGATAATTCAAGAGACTATGACTCTTCCTCATAGAAGCTCAGCCAAGAAAACTCTGTCATCTCTTCTTCCAAAGCACACAGCTATTTGTCTTCCCACTCAAAAAACAAAACAAAACAAAATAAAACAAAAAAAAAAAAGAAAAAAAGAAAAAAAAAAAGAGACCAAACAAGAGAGAAAAATACTCTTTTCCTCTCATCATACATACCTCATAGTAATGAAGTATGGTATTTTAAATTACAATGAAAATGAACATTGCTACTGTAGAAATCAAAATGGCCCTGTCAGGTCCACATTAACAACACTGCAGCTTTAAGGGCATATATTTATGCTAACAATTTATCAGGAAATAGAACTTCTATCTGCTTTTCTGCTCATATTTCATTCCTTTGCATTACTAGAAAAAAGGGGTACCACCTAAATCTCATGAAGGTTATATATGTAACATTTATGAAATATCTACAGTCAGGTTAACTCTGTAGCAAGACTTTTTATGCTACTGGAACTAAAACCCAAGAATTTCTTGTATTGTCACTGAGTTGCACAACCAGATTAAAGAAGACCTATTTTAGTGTGATAGTCTCTGCAACTTTTTCGAACAGTGATATTTTAAAAATTGTGTTCAAAAGGGTACTGTGCATCTGTGCCAGTACAACTGTTGTCACATCTAGGAGTGCAAAAACCACCTCATCATTCCAAAAAATAGCACTGTTTAGGTTGGCAATTCATTGCAGAATACTTTTTTCACATTTTGCTAACAATACTGTGAAGGAAATGTGTAGAAACAGTAGAGACAAGACATGGGTTATAATGCGTGCCTTCAGCTGTGAATGAACTCCAGCAAAGTTTGGGTTTAAATCTGAATTCTGGAATATTGTCTGCAGGAAACTTCAAGAGATGAGAAAAAAGTGCAGGTCAGGGTTCTGCAGACAGCACTTAAAAATCACTTAACTTTCAAGGTTTAGAGAAACTTTCTATATAAAAAATTGAGAATGCTGCTACTCTACACACTGAAAATCATTCCGTGGAGCTGGTATGGGCACCATTAAGGCACCTCCTGTAAATAGCTAAAATACTCTATATTGATGTAGCATTCAATTGTTCTTATGCATTTCCAGATAAGTGATATGCCTTAACCATTATTCAAGATGTTTTGCTATCTAAATAGAAATACAGCGATCACTAGAAATGCTGCACAAATGTCTTACCCTTATTTATGGCCAATTTTCTTCTCTGTTTCTGAGCAGAAGTGGTTGAAAATGGCTGGAGAATGAAAGCAAAAGGATATTCCTGCTCTGTCTCCAACATCAGCTGCCAAACAATTTAGTAGCAGACATGATTTCTGCATTGAAGAAAACCAAAACGAAGGGCTGTGTGGTTCATTTTATTCTGTGAAAAAATCTAGCAGGGCACACTTCAGGATTCTTTCTTTTCAATTCAAAACAGAGGAAGGGTTCCTAGATGAAAACCTTCCTTGCAGCTTGACCATGCCTTTCCATAAAATGTCAGGTGAAGAGGTAGAGAACAACCTGATCTGTTCTTAACTTATAAGTCAGAACATTGTGTCCTTTATTGCCCATAAATGATCATTCTTCTTTTTTTTTTTAGAGTTGATGGAGGAGGTGTTCATTCTTACAAGTGCACTTGGCAACTTCAAATCTTTCACTTTAGGAAATGTTTCCACACTGATTAAAACTGAAACCAGGCCTTGTCCCTACCTGACCTGAATCAGGTCTAGCTGAGCACTGCAGCATTGCCTAGTTATCTACAATCCACAATGAGGAATCATAACAGCATGCTCACATGGCACTGGAGTTTGCTACCTGCTTGGGATGGATACATAGATCTTCATAGGGCTGTCCAAACCTCAGGTTAGGATGGTATGGACAGATGTCCCTGATCTCACAAGAAGCCTGACAAAATGTTAGGATTTTTTATTGTATTTGAACTGTCAGGGTAAGATGATAGATCAATACATCAACTTAGCTTTCCCGACCTGGTGCCAGGAACTCTGAAGTCAGATTTAATATGTTGCCAAACCACAGCCTCAGGGTGAGGTTCAAGCCTCTGTGCAAGGCCAATAAAAGGTCTGCAAAGCATTTAAGTCTTACTCACCAGCTCTAAATACATCTTAAATGAGACTTCATTGTTTGGTAAGTCTTGCATTAATCCTTGGTACAGAGATAAATTTGCCTCCTGAATGTCCAGAACCCAGACTAGGAGGAATGACAATTCTGTAAATTGATCAACACAGTCCTTTCCAGACAATATGCTAGATACAGTCATGTATTCAGGCATGCTGCAAGGCAGAACACCTATCCATGCATATGGATACGGCTTTTTTCCAGCACACTGAATACTGTACTTCCAATCAACCATGTTACTATCACACCAAGAAAAGGTCAAAGAGGAAAATGAAGTGTTTCCACTATTTTTGTGGTTCATGTACTTTTATTTCAGGTTTTCAGTGATATGCAGTAGTCATGATGTCTGGTCAAAATACGCCATTTGCCTTAACCTTGTAGCACAGCAATTCATTGTGAGCTTTATCCCTCATCACCCTACTCTAAACAGAGCTGGATGTTTTAGGCCCTATTATGGTCTCACAGCAAGAAGTGATTTCCAAAGGCGTCAGCATGGGGACTGTATTACATTCTTAAGAATATTTCACCCTGGCCAGACATCACATGGGATGACAAAGGAGGGAAAAACATGAAAAACTGGAAGAGTTTTACTTGTAGCCTCAGTGATTACAGATTTTGTCGGGACATCAATTTTCAGGTGATTTTTCTTCTGGTACCTGCTGCATAGAATCAGGAAAGTGATCTCATAGGTCGTCAATAACTTCAGCAAGTAAAGGTTCGTAAGATGTTTTAGTAAGGATTCAAAAAATTCATAAGATATTTTCCCAAGGAAAATAATAAAGATTTAACAAAACAACATCTATTCAATTGTCAGTGCATGTCTGTGCTTTCTCTAATACGCAAGTCACCTTCTAAAGGACTTTTTTTTTTCTTACCTTTGAGAGTAGAGGTGGTTCTATGAATGTTAGAAATACCTCCTAGAATAATATTTTTTAATTTTCAATATCACTCCTTTCACTTCTCTGTTACTGTCATGAGGCTACAAAAGATTGAAGAGAGTTATTTTAACCAAATTGTAGATTGATGCTTTTTTCCCACTGTTTATGGAGGAACATTTAGTCACTTTAAAATCAGGAGCAATTATCCCGACAAGGTCTGCATGACTAAAATTTCACCTTTTGAGAAGACTTAAGTCAAGCAGCCATTGCAATGGGAGGCTCATGCTTTGAACTTGAATCTCACCAGACACACCAGTACTGCAGAATGCTCAGTTTATCCTGCTTGTGAAAAAGAAAACAGATGGTAAATGAGGTAGACATAAGGAAGTACTCAGAATTAGGAAAAACAGGTCATATGAAAGAGGACAACAGAAGAAAGGCATGTGGGCAGTAAGAGTAACACTGCAGACTTTAAGGGTAAGATTTTAAGAGAATTCAGTAAAGGATTCCCCAGAGACAGAGAGCAGTCACACATGAGCTGTGAAAAGCGGTGGAGACATGGCAAGTCAACAGTGATCAGAAGTGGGGCAAGAGATCCTGGGTAACCTAAAGGCACCCATGATATCCTGTGGCTGCAGGAGCTGCTAGTAAATTATTACCTCCTAATGTTGTTTATTTGCCTACTCTAAAAATAAAATGGAATAAGGGAACAATTTTAAGGAGTGCTTGAAATAGCAATGTCAGCTCTTACATCCAATTAAAAAAAGTACTTACTGTTACCAATAATACCTTACAATTACTGGAAGCTGACATTACTAAAAATGTAGTTCCTGTAATGTTTCATTTGTTTGGCATGTTATGCATCATTAGTTTCACTGTTTTCTCTTTTCTAGTTAAAAAGTCTATTTTCCTTGTTTGGGGTAGATAAAACAAGGAGAATGAAACTTATTAATAGTCTTAATGTTTTCTTTTGCTTTTAGATAACATTACTAGAAGGATTTAAACCAACCTGAAACTACTTAAGTAACTGCATAAAATCTTGGTTCAATTGATCATTTCCCTGGCAATTAGAGTGAATTACCCAATAAAGGGCATCCTATTTCATTCCTGTGGTGAACATAATATATTTCTTTCGTAAGGGAATAGAAGGATTCTGTTAATTTTTTCCAGACATTTTAATGAATAACTCAGTTTCTCTGATAATGCTTCGTATTGATATCTACAAATTAATTTTATCTCATGTGTAACATTCTATCTTTAACAACAATTCATATTTAAAGAATTGTTTTTTTTTAAATTCCAATGTGAAATATATGCCTACATTTCTGTGTACACGCTAATGAAAACTTCTGCTATATGACAAGGAAAAAGCAAATTTTAAATGCTGTGATCATCAAAATGCCATTGGACTAACATTAACTTTAAAGGAAGTCTGAGCACCCAAATTTAATTATTTCCCTATACATGAATGAGAGGAACAAATAACCATGTAATTTCAAATAACAATAATTTCAATAGTGACAAATAAATCAATCACAAAAGGCAATATTTATAAAAATTATTTCAATCTGGGGAATAAATAATAACCAATTTACTTTCAATTCCAGCCAGTCTGGAGTCTGGGCCAAATCTAGTTGAAGTTGGTCAGGATTGGGTCTGGATGTGAATCGTAAAAACAGCTAGATATCAACTAATGGCATTAGAAATGTCCAACAGTTAGAGATAAAATGGCAGTCAAAGGAAACCATGAGCATTTTACCAGGTGGCTGGAACTGCTTTTCTCCTCAAAACTCAGGAAATGAACTGGACTTTCTCTAGTCACTTACATGTGAACAAAACTTTATTTGTGGCACCTTTCATTAGTCTAATATTTGACTGCTGCAGCCTCATCAACAACATTATAGTTGAAGAACTGTATAACTGTAGTCATGTAGTGGCTAAGCAAACCTTTGAACTTTCTCCTCTCACTGCATGCATGCCTTTCCTGTTGTTTTCTCTCATTTTTCAGAAAAACCAAAAGTAGGACAGCATCTTGAGAAAGCTATTCTAACCACTGTACTGTGAGATCTGTGAGTACATTTGTTTGTACATGCCAAATCCCAGATAGCCATGTGCAAGGATGTAAAAACATATTAAACTACCGGTTTTCCATGTGAAAGTTTCCAATGTGATTTTTTTTTGTGAAACTCAGCCAGACAACAAGATCTGAGATAATTACAAAGGCTGCATTTGATCATCATCAACAAAACAAAGTTGTTGTATTAAGCTAACACATGTCTCTGAACCTGGTTTTCTCCTCTGTGCTCAGTACCTTTTACAGCATCACTGTGCAAAATACATTATTCTTCCTAGGTAAGGAGCTGAATTGACACTTTCTTTACATATCATTTGCTATAAAAGTGCTAAAGAGAGAAGAAGATGACAAATCTTGTGGAACTGAATTTTGTACCTAATTTGACAACTCAAAGACTTTTACTCCGCCAGGTTCTGTACAGGAGCAACTCTTATCTTCTCTGAGAGAAATGCACATTTGAGTCTTGCATTTTAATGGTTTAGTCTTGATTCCTTTTTGAGCCACTTGATCTGCAGGCTCTGTGCAACCACTCTTTCAGGTATGAAAATATCTTCCCTAGACAAGAAGCACTGCCTGAACTGAGGATGGCTATTGTGAAATTGTGCATCATTGTCTATGAACCATGAAGAAAGAGCACATTAGTGTGGACCATGAACAGGACACTGAACTACACCAACGTCTTCTGCAGAAAAAGCTTTGTAGTACTAGGTCAGAACTGAATCAATTACAGTAAGTCATCCTCTGACTGCAATATGCATCTGCTCTCCACCTGCTCTAAAAAGACTGACTCTAAAGTCCCCTGTTGCAGTCACCATGTATTAACCCCCAACCATTTTTATCTTCAGACTTATCAGGTGATTTGGTGATCCCCAGATGCACAGAACAGTAAATGACTCCCCTTTTTCACCTAGTTATAGATAGTATTTGCTATTTAGTATTCTTGAACACTGTTATAAAATATTTCACGGACAGTGGAATGTGTGACAATACAGCAGCAGAAGCTGCTCCTAGGATAATGGATATATTCAGTTACCTTTTATCTTCACCACCTCAACTGATGAAAGAGGTTTCTCATCACCTCTGAATTCAACTCTCTTACTGCAGTCACTGCAAGGTGCTGCCTTCTATGCATTTCTGTTGAAGTGACTGAGACATGCTCAGCACAGCTTACTGACAGGTGACCTAAGGCTCTGACAATATTCTGGGGAAAGTGTGCTTCTCCGTACTTTCCCCCATAGTACAGATGTCTCTGCTCAACTAGCCCAGATAGAACTCCAGCTTTCTTTCCTCCATTCTCTGTCCTTTTTTCAGAGGAAACCAGTCTCTAACAGTGGATAGTACACACTCAGGTTTTACCTTCACAGGAAATCAGTATTTGGCTGGGGCATATGCCGAGTCAGGACTGTGGGGACCACTGTGCAGTGTTACAGGGGACCACCTGCACCACAGTGTTACTGCCAAATATCTATTTCAGTTCCTATAACTATAAACAAATTAGTCACCCTCGTCAAGAGGCCAAGAAATAGCTGCACCATCTAATATTCTGAGAGCAACATCTCACTTTTCATATTCTGCTGCTGTAAGTTTCCTACAGAAGCATTAGAGATAAGTATCATTAATGAACCTACCTCTTCAATTTGTGTTCCAGTATTCCCAAAGTAACATGTAAGACAGTGATGCAAATATGTGAAGAAGAACTCACTTAGGCTGACTAAAATCACTGGAGATATCAGCCCTTACAGGCAAACACAGTGCTTGTCAGTTTGCATGAGTTTCTGATCTGAGAACACCAGAAATAATACTGCTATGCTCTTCTGGAAGTCTCAGCTAGCTGAGTTTTCAACAGCCTATGTATGCTTTACTATGAGTTTGGACACAGATAAGAAAACTTATTTGTCCTTCCCCTTGCTGATGTCACACACTATCAGGCCCATGACAAGTCACTTGTCATAAACAATTCACCTTGTGCTGAGCATACCAAGGTCTGCCACTCTGGGTTATATGTTGCCTTTAGCTTCTTTTTTAGTCTAGAGCAAATTGCAGATATATTCACCAATTTTTATGCTAACATTTTCCTCCTTACACAGGCAGGAAAGGATTGATCCAGATATAAGGCTAGCACAACACTGACAGAAGTCCCTGGTCACTAATGATCTACCAGAGAAACACACTTGCAGCTGCGCAGACCAGCCTTGAACATGCCTATGCTGACAGCTGCATGCAGTGGTAATCAGTGAGAAGCTGGGAACAAAACTTGAGTCTGCAAAAGCTGTAGGAGAAAAAGTAGAAAAAGAAAACACATTTTCACAGTCATTTCTAGGTCTTTTTTCTGTCAGATCTCTAGTAGTACTCTGACAGGGGCTAAGCCTGGCTTTGGGCAGAAAGCAGCTTAGACAGCGAAGTAGTTTAGCTGGGCAGGAGAGCTGTAATTTGCACCAGTTTATGCCAGTCTTCTTTCACTTTGCCTACTTTTTAGTAGGCCTGCTATTTCCCAGCCTTTTAATGAAATGTAAATTAAAACACCTACCTCTGGAGTCGAGCATTCTTCTCCCTGCTCTTCATCTACACGAAAAACATTAATGCTGACTTTAGTTTTCAACAGCAACGGGTAATTAGGGCTAAGGTATTTCTCTGAGCAAATAAGCTTGCACTGGTCCAACACTACCTATGCCAGGGCACTGCCTTGCCTGGCACCTGTGTCTGCACCATGCATTCCTTCGAATTCCCTTTTTTTCTCCCCAACACCCCTTTACTGACACTTGATATTTTCTGTCAGATTGCCCAGCTAAATTCTCACAGGAAAACAGTCAGAAATATAAATCTCACTGTGAAACACATATTCTATAAATAGGCTGAGGATTATCTTTTGTGAAATTTGATTCTATAAACTGAAAGATAAGGCTTTCTTGATATACATAACTCTGTGGTTCCTAGCTAGCTAAGGATTCGGTGGTTAGGAGATCAGAACTACTAAGTATCATTGATTACAAGTAGTGATGTTGTTTGCTATTCAGTTAGAACATAAACTAGAGATATACACATATTTTTGTTTGTCATATATTCAAGGAATTGCAAGAGTATTAATTGAAGCTTATTAAATGAACTTAGAAAGTTTTGAGGGTTTTATAGCTTTTAAAGCTCCAAGGAAACACAATACAAAAGGAAATGTCTGGCAGTCTGAATTATCAACAGATACAAGTTCTGAATTAGTAGTATTGCAAGAAATCGAATAAGATTTCTTCATAGACATGAACCTTCCTCAGCTGATGCTCTACAATAGGTTCTTCATTACCTGATATTCTTTCTCCTTACCTCTTTGATCAGTCTGCCCCTCTTACGACCATAGTAATTTTATGAGTAATGACAGATCCCATATTTAACCCAGCTTCTCAAATGTTGTTTAAGGGAGGGTGACGGAACTTTTCCACCATAGAAATAGAAAGAAGCTAAATTTGTCATTACTGCTCTTTGCAGTCCTATTAATGCTATTAATGGCACCACAGCATTAAGAAATGCTTCAAGAAATTCTTTCAAGAAGAAAGTTAAATGTATCTGGCAGGTAATGCATTCACAGGAGCACCACAGGTTATGCTGTTATGGAGATTTTCCATTACATATCTTGGTTGTCTCATTTTGCTCATCAGCCCTGCTCCATCCCCTCTAACGGCCCCCTGGCACTGTTGATTCTGCTCCCAAAATTAAAGAATGAATGAGTTACAGGCATCTGGAACAAACAGGATGGATTGCCACAGAGACTTTAAACATGAGAAAATAAGAAACACCTTTCCAACAAAATCAGTGATCCAAGGGCCCCAACAGTCTGTTTCGTAAACCCAGATACCTGCTGATGGATTGGGAACTATAAGCAGATAGAAACAGAGTTTGTGTGCCTCTCATTTTAGCAGATTGAATGAAGACCAGAAAAAGAAATAATAGTTTGCATTTTTTCTCATATTAAGGTCTTTAACAGAATTGATACCTGGTGTCCTTGGGGAGACCACACACATGGTGGGGGCTAACAGCTTCTATTCCAGTATCTGACGTACAGTATTTGAGAAAAGGTGATTGAAAAGTCATGGTTTAGTGTAAAAACACAAAGTGAAAATGCATTCCTCCTAAAGGATACTTTCAGCCTGGTTATCTACATACGGATACTTTTTTTAATTAATTTGATGAGTTAAAAAACTAAATTAACAACAATGATCATTTTTTTCCTTATCATATCAATGGGATGACGGAGGAGAAACCTTCCTCTTTCCATTTGAGACAGTTGTAACATTTCCATAGGCTTAAATGGAGAGACAGCTGGACTGATCTAGCTGGTCTTTCCCAGATCTTAGTCCTGTAGTCACAACTGACAGTAAGCAAAGGGTATCTCCTTTGGATTACTGCATGATACTTGCAAGAATAAAACAAAACCAAAACCAAACTGAAGTACGATTATGCTGTTTCTTTACACTGCAAGAATGTTGTGAGTAGATCCCACTTACTTCTTTCTATGTAACCTCTTGCAAAAGCAATATATGTACTGCCCCAGGAGCCAAAGGCCGCATAGAGACATTGGTGCAGACCTGAGGAGAAGCCAGGTGCTAGCCCTTCAGCACAGTGTGTGGAGCTTGATATCATCCTGAGACCAGAGAGGTACTTCAGGTGTGGACGGCCCCAGGGATGGCATGAGCTCCAGATGTCCCCCCGAGCTTCACAGTGCAGATGTTCATTGCTCTCACGGAGTTTCTGGGATGGGGAGGTCCTTCCTTTCATTATTTTAAAATTCTATAAACTAAAGAACCCTGATTTGTCTCCCTGTTTCAGTTTAATTGATAAAATCCTGTTGCATAGACACACATTTCAATTTCAAACACGTTTTTGGGGTTTTTTTGACAAATACTGTATGTATCATATGTCATGATTCAAGATATTTGTAGTTAGTATATTTTAGAAAAGCCACGTTGTTATCAAAAATGTACCAACTCTATTTGATATTAATTGTATGTAGTTTTCATTGTCTGAACTCTGTCCTTCATTTACTTAGAAGAAGAATTAGATTCTGGATGTAGATTAGATTCTGATTAAGTGTGTCCTTTTAACAGGAAAAAATGCCAAATTCCTCTGTATTGAGGGGAAAAACAAAAAAAAAAGGGAAAAAAAGTCACAGCCAGTCTTCCTTTTTGACTTGCTTCTTACATGCAAAATGATCATGAGCACATTAGAAAAAGCAGCAGCACCCGATACAGTGGATTGCAAGCCATCCATATATCCCAAGGCCAAGAGCTGCCTGGCTGAATGTGTTAGTAATTGTACAGATTCCAGATGCTTTTTTTGGATCACACATAGGATAATTGGGGTCGTCATAATGTTCTCAGGTTGTGATAGGATTCATTTAGAAACCACGACATAGCAAACCTCTCACGAACTAACATGGCTCAGTGTCTGGCGAGTGTCATTCTCCCGTTGAACAGTTTTTGTCCTCCAGACTGAACCTGAGCAATGTGATGTGACAGCTGATTCATTTCATCTAACAATGCAGTCATGTTAAGAAAATCTGTTCAAATGTGCCGTGTATGAAGGCTGATTTATTCAAGATGTTTGAATTTAGGTACTCAGATGTAGTAGCCCTGTAATTAGGATCATACAGGGTCTAATTTGTCTTTGATTAAGTATGTACTCAATTAAAAAATCCCATGAATGTGTACATGCTAAAAAATCCACAGACTTTTCTTTTTTTTGGTATCTAGATATTTTCAACCACATAGTGTATCTAATTCTTGTGAAACTCTAATACAATTTTTTATTGCATATACTTTGTAAAACATAAACAAATATGGCACAGAAATATGGTATCAGGAAAGTTTTGCCTAAAAATGTGCAGAATATCATATCTTCTAACCACCAGGAAGGTGTTTAAATCATAGCAGATCCTGGTCAAATTATCACTATTGGTAATTAGAGGATATTCCAGTTGATGTAACAGTGATTATTTTTTTTTCCCCAAATTAAAACAAATGACTGTCAGGGTGTGTCATGTTATTGGTGTATTTAGAATTATAGTTTGCCTCACGTTATGCTCTTTGATGGCTCAAGCCAGGCCATTCATGCAGATTATCTGTGTGAAAATTTGAAGCACCTGAATTTGGAGGTCAGAGAAAAAATGCAGAGGATGAACAACTAATTCATTCAGCACTGTCAGTCCTTGCAAATAATTTCAGGAGCTAATGCTTCATTTCCAGGGGAATATGGATTGATGCAATGTGTAGGATACATCTTCAAAACACACACTAAAGAACTATCCAGCTGTGATCCAGGCAAAAATTGTTGCAGCACCATGATAGCGTGTGAAGGTGGCCTTTGGAGCCTAACTAATTGGGTTTTTTTATTGAAGCATAGTTTTACCACAAAATTCACAGTGCAGAATCATAAAGCTCAGATTTTAGGATCAATGTGGCAAAATCAATCTTTTGGACACTGTGTCTGAGACAAATCAGCAGTGAAAGCAGAGCATTCCACAGACAGTACAATAGCATGATAGTCATAAGATCCACCTACTGCACTCGCATCTAATTAGGGTAGTACAAAGATTTCTCATTTTCTGGTATAGAACAGTAATAAGTGAGCTCAGTGAGTCGTTACTTTATCACATCTCAGCCACTTGTTAAATCTGTCCTTTTTCTGTATCACATCTACATTTCTTTCCTTTATGGAAAATACTCATCTTCCATAATTTAGTGCTGGAGTCATGACAAATTAAGAACATAGACAAGACAAGATACATAAATACAGTCATAGCTTCTGCTATACTAACTTGGAAAATTAGGCTTTCAGAAACAGAAGCCCTTCCTCATGTTCTCTATGCACAAATGTTTGTCTAATTTTCTAGCTTCTATCTCAACCTCCATACATATCTTTATATGTGGTGATTTTGGCTTAAAACATCAAGATGCTTTTCCTTCTCTTTGTGCTCAAAGAGTTCAATATATTTAGTGCTCCCTGTCATCTTACAGATTAAAAAAGCAACCATGTAACTGCAATGTGCAGTTTAAATTTGTTGTGCTTCAACATCACTGTTGGAAAAGCAGTAAAACAAAGTTCCGAATCATTGTACTAATCAAGAAAAGAGAAAAAAAATCTTGTAAAAAAAACGTTTCTATGATTGCAGTCTGATTGTGGAAAATTACTATCTTTGCTATAAGGGATAAGAGTGAAGACTTTGTTTAGACAACCATTACACATAAGTCTGTCTCTTGGGATGCCCTAAAACTAGCAGCATAGAGGAATGAGTTCTGTATGGTCTTCTAAGAGTGAATAGTTTAAAACAAAAAAAACCAACCCTCCCCTCCACCCCAAACTGTGGTTTGAAAAGATGTATTCATAATGTTAATTTAAGAGCTGAAATTCAACTGACTGTTGAAGAGAAAAAAGGTAAAAATGTGTGACAGGATAGGTATTCCATAGAATCGTAGAATGGTTTGGGTTGGAAGGGACCTTAAAGATAATAGAGTTCCAGCCTCCCTGCCATGGGCAGGGACACCTCCCGTGCTGGGGGCGGTCCCCCCTTCCACTAGACCAGGCTGCTCAAAGCCCCATCCAATGTGGCCTTGAACACTTTCAGGGAAGGGGCATCCACAACTTATCTGGGCAACCTGTGCCAGTATCTTACCACTCTCACAGTAATGAACTTCTTCCTAATATCTAATCCAAATCTAAACTCTTCTAGTTTAAAGCCATTGCCCTTTGTCCTGTCACTACACGCCCTTGTAAAAAGTCCCTCTCCAGATTTCTCGTAGGTCTCTTTTTAGGTCCCCTTTGTAAGGTTGCTGTAAGGTCTCCCCTGAGCCTTCTCCAGGCTGAACAAACCCAGCTCTCTCAGCCTGTCTTCGCAGGAGACTTCCTCAGAGAATACTTATTTCCAGGTGATTCTTAGTACTGTTAAACTCAAACCAAGCAGTGGCAAAACACAAGAAAGTGCCCTAAAGTGATATATATATATATATTAAAACAAATAAATAAACAAACAAACAACCCACCAAAAATACTTTTCAAGAGTCCAAAGAGCTGTGATGATTTGAGTCAGTGTGAGGACTAGTTATATCAACATTAAGTAAAGTGAAAAAAAAAATTCCTGCTTGGGTATGTTCTGATGCTATCTGGAGAAGGGGCAGGCAGTGGAAAAAGAAGGGTTTTAAACTAAACCTGCTGAAAATTTTTTGGTATATATAAAGGAAAGCTGGATGATTTTTTATGACAATATCCAGGGCTTGACATCTCCTAATCAGGTTCCTCATACTCTTGTGTTGTGTTTCTTTTCTTTTTTTCCCTCCGGTAAACAAGTTCTACATCTAGTTTACTAATGAAGATGACCTCTACTTCTTGGCAACACAGAGTTTGCAAGACAAATAATCATTAATCCCAGTAATCAGAAGCATTTGTGTATTGTATTTCACTCTTAAGTTTTCCCTGGCTTCAATTGTTCCTAAAGCTATATCCTGCCCCCTCATTCTCATGTGGTACTGTTTGTCCTTTTGATAAGGCTGGGGTGATACTGAACATTCTCTAAAATGAGTTGTCTTCATTCGAATTCCCTGAAATGAAAACAATAAATGTTTTTCGTGATGAAGCCATTAATTACTAATTCAAAAAAGCCTAAAGCAAAAGTGTACACCACCCCCTAGTAATCAAAATAATAGGTTTTCCATTAAGATAGATTTTGCCAGTTTATGTATTTACTCAGAAAATTTCCTACAGTTTGCAAATAAAGAATGCATTGCACTCCTGCAGTTCATTCAAGAACAAATATAGATAAATCTTTGACATTCAGTTTAAAGCAAAAGGGTTTGGCAGGCTGAGGAACTTGCTGCTGGAGATTATAAATGGTTGTGACTGGCATTCTAAATTCAGTGTTACATTTACCAGGTTAATTTGTGCATCTTATGGTTTGACTATAGCTGTACATTGTATAATTTGAAATACTGGAAACATAGAATCACAGATCGGTAAATTCCAATCCCCCTGCTATGGACAGGGCCACCTCACCCTAGACCATGTCGCCCAAGGCTCTGTCCAAACTGGCCTTGAACACTGCCAAGGATGGAGAATTTATCACTTTGGGCAACCCATTCCACTGCCTCACCACCCTCACTGTAAAGAACTTCTTCCTTTTATCTAACCTGAACTTCCTCTGTTTAAGTTTAAACCCATTGCCCTTTGTCCTATCACTAGAGTCCCTAATGAAGAGTTCTTCTCCAGCATCCTTGTAGGCCCCCTTCAGATACTGGAAGGCTGCTATGAGGTCTCCATGCAGCCTTCTCTTCTCCAGGCCAAACAACCCCACCTTTCTCAGCCTGTCTTCATAGGGGAGGTGCTCCAACCCCCTTATCATCTTCATGGTCCTCTGCTGGACATATACAACATATACAAGGAGTTAAAAGAGACAGTAGGTTGAGGCAGAAAACAAACTTTTCATCTGGAAACCTAGGTAGTTCATTTCATCAAAATATAAATTCTGCCTGCTTTTGCATCTTTCAAAATATATTTCCATGTAAATTGTCTCACAAATTAAAGTAATAACACCTTAGTTTTTGCTTGTCTAAATGGTAGCTATGATTGCCTCAGTATGGTGCTGCAAAAGCTGGGGAAAAAAATAGTCCTTATGAAGCTATACAGACAGAGCAAAGTGCTAATTATTGGACATTAATGGACTAGTATTAAGCATAATGTATTTTTAGACTGGTTTTTATATTGAAAGAATGATCTCTTTATGGCTACAATGGTCAAAACTAAAAAGCTAGTAGATGCCATTTTCAGTTATACAACATAGAGAATAATTGTGGCATCTTGCACACAGTGATGCGTTAACTACTGATTTTTAGTGGCTGGCAGCATACGATTACAGCTGTCTCCATTATCTGTAAGATGTACCGTTTTGAATGTGAGCTTCCAAAATCTCTCTGAAGAAGGCAACACTACAGGATGCAGGCTTAGAATATCACAAACCCAAACCTGTCAAAAAAGCCACTGTATTTTCAGAAGTTCAAAGTGTATTGAAAATATGGATCATCAACAGGCAATGTTCCTCTGGGCTGCAGGGACTTTCCACAGATAAGTCTGAAGCTTATTTTCATTTGATAATCAATAGTCATGGTAACTGTCCAGTAGAGCACAACCTTTCTACTAGCTCCATCAGCAGAACGGGTGCCTGACGCTGGTACAGAACACTCAGCCAGGTACGCCGATCACAGCACCTCACAGTGTGAAGTTGTGCTATTTTGTAATCGGTAGGTATAAGTTGTTTATACTTTAGAATATAAAACTGTGAGCTGGTTGCTTGTTTGTGGAATGCTTTGTATAGATAAGCTGTCTATAGCCATGTAATTAAGAAAAAAACAAACATCCAAATAACCAGGCCTGAGTTACATAGGCATAAAACTCCAAGAAGTATAAGATCATACTGAATATAAAAGCATTTATGTAAAAAGCATACACTTTAAGTAGAGGACTCTAACATGTAAGCCTGAACATAATTAAAGAGATTTGCTTTTACATTCATTTTCCTCCATCGGTTTATTCCAATTTTATTGTAGTAAAATCTAATGCCTTGTCATGACCCATTTTTCTTCCCTGTGTACTGAAAATGATAACTTATTAAGTGTTAATTTATAAATTTGAGCCAACATCATACTGGCTTTATTAAAAAAGTCCGTAAACTCAGCTACTATGGTGCCTAATTTGTAATACTGCAGTAAAATAAGACCTAAGGGTCACATGTTTGCAGCATAGTAGCATACTTTTCAGGAAGTGCAACAGAAAAATCTTGATGAAGAGTTGTTCAGATTAATTTTTGTACTTACAGAATTAAATCCATAAGAAAGTTTAGTGGTATCTGAAGACATAATTAAGGTCTAGAGAGAAGTGCAGTTTCTTGCTCTGTGACATGCTTAGACTGCCTAGAGATAACTACCTAAAGTAACAATAATTACAGCTCAGAAGAAATATTTTCCGCTATTAGGTGCTCATAAATCAATATGCACTGGAAATAAGATTATTTTTATACCCAAAGTATGGAAGGGGCAGCTACAGATTGAAACTCAGGGAAACCTGTTCCTCACAGGGATTATATTGGTGTAAGAATCATGTTATTCTAGAAACTTTTTTTCTTGAAACATAAGAATAAGCATATATAGTCTATATGGAAGTTATTTTCTGTGTATAAAATTTATTTTTCTATCTAGGGAGGGCACAAAGCCTGTGATGACCAAAGTGCACTGCATATATTCAGCGTATCATAGAATCATAAAAAAAGGAATTAGCAACAAATTTTCTAGTGAACTTAACTTAAAAAAGAAACATCCTGGAATATTGTATTACCAGTAGTCTTAATTTTGGTAATATGAAGAAGGAGCAATATCATATCTAACCTTTCTAGGGACATAAATATCCTGCGTCCTGGCCCCTCACATCCACTCATATTTTAAGAGTTGTTTCATGATAGAATCTTTGAATATTTTGAAATTTCATTACAATAATTTTTTAATTGCCATGTTTTCTTAATTGCTCCCACTGGATGAGTGAGGAGGCTGAACAAACTCAGACATAAAGACACAGGAGAAAATGGAGGCTCAACTAATGTCACAGAGATTTGATGCAAATTCAAATTCATCAATATTAAACTTTTTTAAATGGAACTTTTTCTACTTTAACCATCTGAACTACCAAAATCATTTTCTTAGCTAAATAGCATTGACAGTATGATGGAAGAATTGTAGTTTTTAAATACTATTTTAAGAATTAGGAGGAATATTAACCTTTTGAAGGAGTGTGAAATAAAAAACAGATATGCCAGTACTACAATATCTGAATAAAGATACTTTATGATGTTGTTACATCATCAGTGAAGGTATTGCCACTTCCCAGACCAGCACAGCTACACTGCTTTTGTCATCCTGCTGTCAGTCCCTGCAAGAGCTCAGGGGGAGCGTTTTCTTATCATTGCTGGCAAGAGCACGGCTTACCAACCCTCTGTGATCAAAGGAGGCATCTGGTCTGGGACTCATCTTTCTTACTTGCCTGGCCCGGGACATAACCTCGTCACAATAAAAAGAAGAGACCATACTGAGAAAATAAATGCAGGCTGAGAACAATTTGTATGTCCTCTGGGACAAATCACCCCTCAAATCATAGCTGTTCAGCCTTCATTCCCTTCCTTTATAGATCTATTGTTCTCATCAGTCCTATTAATATAAGGTCTTGCAGTCTAATTAATCTGCCTGCTGGACACAAGCAGAGTAATGGCCAGAGTACAAGCACCAATGTTCTCTTAACACTTTGCAACTCTTAGGTACCCTGTTAGTAGGATTTTAATGAGGAGAAATAATCGATGTATTTTAGGGTGTAAAATTTACAAACTAGGATGGGATTTCTTTTAAACTTTTTTTTTTTTTTTAAAAAGACAGATGAGGGCTATTTCCCCTTATTAAGATGTTAATGAGATGCTGACAAGTGTTTGGTATTTTTAACATAATTAACTGTAGGGCTATTTTTGTTCTTTTCAAGCTATTTTTCAATGTGCCTTTTATTTTCTGAGTAGCTCATCATATAATTAGGGATAATGAAACTGTTCTGTCCCAAAAACACAAAACCAACAAACCCCCCCAACCCCTAGACCCTCTTCATTCTTTTGAAAGGAAAAAAAAAGATGATTTGTGAGTAAGGTTAGAATAAACATTATGCAGCGCACATGCATGCATTTCAAAATAAACTGATCCTGATGCATGATATTAAGGATTCTGCTTTGAAAACTGAGCTTTTCTGTGTTTACCCGCTGAAGTGAACAGCCACTAGCTGAAAACAAAAGCTCCTGCTGTTTTTAAGATGGAGGAACTGTTCTGGAAAGGGAGCTGTACCAGTCTTTGACCTTCACCTTTCTCAAGGTTAGCAGCTGGTAAATAAATACGTTATTTGGGGATAGCAAAACACAGTCTGAGTCAGCTTCTGTTTGATTTCAGATTTGGGTGACTAGTGGGAGGTGTAATGGGGGAACCACTGTGTATTTGATTTTGAATATAGCATTTGTTTAGAGGAGATTGCAGGATACCGCGAAGCAGTGGACCAGGTCGTGCTGCTGATCATCTCTGAAATGTCCCTGTGTCACTTGTGGTGTCCCTTTCTTGCCACAGCAGCCCTTTTAACTGACAATCTTTTTAAGTCTCGGCAATTGCTTTCAGTCCCATCCAGATGTGTGTCCACCTCCCTGCAGTGGTGCAGTGTGAGGCCAAGAGTGCCTGGCTCTTCCTGAGAAATGAAGCTGGGGATTAACTACAACCAAAAGGGACTAAAAAGTCCATCTAGCCCTGCATTACTGGAGATCAAATGACACAAAAAGCTGAACTTAACATTGATTAAAATGTTACAGTTTTCTCTTAACAACACAGTAAGTTCAACTGCGATTTACAGAACTATTAAACATTATCAAAGACATTTCAGATCATTCTAGTATTAGAACACTTCCACTCCACTGGTTAGTATAGGAAGGATTCAAAGGGTAAGACATGCAAACCTACATCTGCATTTAATCAAAACAAACTACTACCCTGCAGTCCTGCTTATCAGGGAATGAGGAAATCGTCTGTGTTTCACAAATGCACTGAAAAAAACCCAACAATAAACCAATTCAACTGGCACTTGTAACAAATTTATCCTTTTAGAAGCATTTTGTAACCACCAGTTAGAACCACATTATAAACTGAAAAATATCAACAGGAATAATACCATACTACAGGAAAACAGAGGATATACAGACTTACTTTACATTTCATATGAAAAAGAAGAGTTCATCTTTGTAAGGACACTATTCAGAGTAAACTGTCAGCTGTTTATTGTATTCTAGCATAAAAATATTATCCAACCTATGGTGGAAGACTTTCCTGGCTAATGTATCAAGCTGTGATGGTAAGTACATCAACACTTGCACTAGATGGATATTCCTTTTTTAATTTCTATATAGAATTAATACTTTGACTGTATTCGAGTATTTATAATTTCTTATAAAAATTATTAGTAGAGGTACATTTATGTGTATATATATTTTTAAAATGTTTCTCTGTTAAGTTTTACTAGTATATAGAACACATTAATTAAGATTAGAAAGATACAGTGTGCTGGTGCAGAGATACAGTAATATGGAAAATCAGTACTAAAAATATTGCAGCAATATTTTTGGACTTCTGTGCATGGAACAGATGAATTTAAGCTATAGAATCAAAGCAGATAAGCAAAGAGCAATTTCTGAGAATTCAGCAAGTTTTTATGTGCTTAATAAGTTACATTTTTTAATGTTCTTAATTTACATGTTTAATTATCAAAGTTGAAAATTTTTAACTAAAGGATTTGCAAGGTGCCATGAGTTAAATTGATAGTAGTTATAATCTTGTTCTTTCTTCACTGATTCTTTGTGTTAACAGACCCTCAGAGTCTTTGAGTAACCATAATTTATCTCTGCACAATACAGTTTAACTTCAAATTCCTTACTGGACCAGATGGATAGATGCACTGTTATTACTTGTTTGAGGCTGCTGAAATGTAGAAAAAATTATTTTGAAGTTGATTTTGAACCTTTGTGATATCACAAATGTTGGCAAGTAAAAATGAAAATAATAAAATTTAATAACTTTAGAGTTTTGGAAAAGGGAGAAAACATGGAAAAATACCTCAAAGAAGAAGATATGAAATTGTGTCTTAGCTGAGAATGAGTCATATTCCAGGCCTGAAATGTCATTTATTGATCGTATTCATTAGTTAGTACTATTAATGCATTCACAAACAGTGAATAGTCTGGTAGACAGACTGAATAACTGTGCTGGGTGTACCACACCTGGATGCCAGGTGCCCACCAAAGTCACTCTGTCACTGCCCTCCTCAGCTGCACAGAGGGGAGAACGTACAACAAAAGGCTCCTGACTTAACACAAGGACACGGACAGAGATCACTCACCAGTTACTGTTTTGGGCGAAACAGACTCAACTTTTGGGAGTTAGTTTAATTTATTACCAATCAATAAAATCAGCGCAGGATAAAAAAAAAACAAAACCAAATCTTAAAAAAAACCTTCCCTCCACCCCTCTCTTCTTCCTGAGTTTAACTATATTTCTGAATTCTCTACCCTGCAGCAGCACACGGGGACAGGGAATGTCCTTGTGTCCCACAGGGGGCTGTGGTAAATTCATCACATGTTGTCTCTCCTTCTTCCCAGACTCAACTTCACTCCCAATTTCTCTACCTCTTCCCCTGCAGTGGCACAGGGGGGCAGCGAATGAGGGTTTTCATCAGTTCATGACAGATTGTCTCTGCTGCTCCTTCCTCCTCAGAAGAGGACTCCTTACACTCTTCCCTTCCTCCAGTGTGGTGTCTCTCCCATGGGAGACATTCCTCCATGAACTGCTCAAACATGAGTCCTTCACAGGCTGCAGTTCCTCACAAATTGCTCCAGTGTGGGTCCCTTCCATGGGGTGCAGCCCTTCAGGAACACACTGCTCCAGCCTGGGTCCCCCGTGGGGTCACAAGTCCTGCCAGCAAATCTGCCCCAGCTCAGGCTCCACTCTCCACGGGGCCACAGGTCCTGCCAGGAGCCTGGTCCAACACAGGCTGCCCACTGGGTCGCAGCCTCCTTTGGGCATCCCTCTGCTCTGGTGTGGGGTCCTGCATGGGCTGCAGGTGGAGATCTGCTCCACCATGAACCTCCATGTGCTGCAGGGGCACAGCCTGCCTCACCATGGGCTGCACCCCATGCTACAGTGGAATCTCTGCTCTGATGCCTGGAGCACCTTCTCACCTCCTTCTGCACTGATCTTGGTGTCTGCAGAGCTGTTGCTCTTACATGTCTCACTCCTCTTTCTGGCTGCAATTGCCCCTGCCCAGTAATTTTTTCCATTTCTTAAATATTTTATCAGGACCACTATCACTGATGGGCTCAGCCTTGGCCAGCGGTGGGTCCATTTTGGAGCTGGCTGGTGCTGCCTCTGTTGAATACAGGGAAAGCTTCCAGCAGTTTCTCACAGAAGCCACCCTTGTAGCCAACCTGCTACTAAAACCTTGTCATGCAACCTAATACAATAACATTTAACAATAATGTACTTTTTAGTATTTTTATAATATCTTCCAAGTAGTTCAGTGTCTCTTAAACCATTTATATAAATTGTTTAGTGAAATTTATCAAGTGATATAAAAATCAACAGATGTCAAATAAATTATTCTGTGTTGATATATTTTGCTGTTCAGGCTGCTCCAGTTAAGGCTAGAGTTTGTCATGGAGTATGTATCATTAATTACTTCCTACAGACATACCACAGCACAGTATCTCCTTTCTCTCATGCCGTTTTCCATGCACATTCTCACACACAGACATATACACACCATGATTTTTTTTTTCCATTATATAAATACATTAAAGTACTGAGAAATGGAAAAGACATTCAACATTTCTCAGCAGATGGTACTTCAGGGTGGGAGTTGCTTAATAGCAGAAAAAAAAAAAAGAAAAAAAAAAAAGCCATTTTAGCCTTGCAGTAAAAATTGTTGAAACACTAAAATAGGGTCTTAAAAAAATGGTTGCCTTGGTAAAGCAAATACATCTGGTCTCTTTTGCCTAATAATTTTAAAACAAAGTTTCATAAAGAAAGAACAAGCTGTGAAACAGCATCATGCCTTCCTTTCAATCTATTGGTTCCCAAAATAAATTGGCTTGACATGTAACATCCCTGTGACCATGCGTTCATTTGAAAAGCTCTTCCTTGCAACAGAGGAAATGGTTAGATGTGGAATCAGTTACAGAGAAACCACTCCTGGTTTTGAATCAAAACATAGAAGATTCACTGAAGAACAATCTGAACACCAGTTTCTTCCCAATAAATATTAAATATTTAAAATCAGATTAAAAGAAAGAGAAAACTCACCCACAACCATTCCTCATTTATGCCAGGCACCACCTGCCAAGCAGCATAGGTGTATATCTCCTCCCCTTGTACAAACACACCAGGGTTGCTACGTCCAAGAGTCAGAAGCCTTTTCCAGGGCAGCTCTTTACTGCAGCAATAGGAAGGACATCCTCACCCTCAGCAGTGAAGAGAAACTCAGCCCTCACCCCACACCTCTGCAACAGTACTTATGCATGTAGCATTCCCCATATATGTCACATCCAGAGACATAAGACAAGATATCCAATTCACTCCTTACAAAAAGAGAGGGGAAAAAGGTAATAGGACTTTCTTCTTCCTTCCATTACTCATCTGCCTATGAAAACATGTCTTTCCTAAAGGAAATTCATCTCATATTCTCCCCTGGCAGGAGAGCACTTATCCACTGACGAATAGCATATCCCAGAATTTCACTTTCTGTGTTGAAGTCCTTTTGGTGCTGCTCCTCTCTGCAGGAACTCTTAAACATTCTTTACACTAGGGAGAAGCCTGAATGGTTGATTGCCAAAATATCTTTCCCTTAAGAGACAGCTTTAGTTCTTGCTGTTGTCAGTAGCATTCAGTTCTCTTGAGCTGAATGTGATATCTTCAACAATGAAGTCTGAGACTTCTCTCTACATGTTTCAGAGCCCTCACGCCTTTAAGAACATGAGGAATAGGGCATATATTGAATGTGAGTTTCCCACGCAGACAGTGAGCATCCAATGCCCTAGACAAGGAGAGAGAGAGAGAGAATTCTCTTCTTTCTGTCTTTGGTCTACTCACACCTGAGCTGCTTCTTTCTTTGGGTCTTTTTTTAAAATTTTCCTACTAGCAGCTCCCTGTTCAGACACTATTCACACCTATGCTTTGCATGACACACCTTTGCCAGTAATTCCATATTGCAAAGTCTGTTCAGCAGCAAAGAGTATGAAAGTTAAATAGTTATATTGCTGAATCAATGTCTCAAATCTGAATCTAACTCCCCTCTCATTTCTGTTCTATGTAGCTAAAGACTTGGTAGAAGAAGTTGAACAATCCTATTGCATTTAATTAAACTTCACTTTCTTGAAAAGAGTGTTTTGGTAAGGAATTTCACTTCAGAAAGGGATTTAGCCAGATCTTTCAAGTGGAGAAAAGTTGAAAGTCCCAATTCAGCATGGCATGCATCTACAAAGAAACAATGATAGCTCTCTTGGTTTAAATTAGGTTTAAAGCATGCGAGATAAATTTCCTGAATAAAAATGTGCAATTTTTACAGATAATCTTTATTTGTGATTCTCAATGTATATGGAGATTTACAGGCTTTATTAAGAATTGTTTAGAAAATATTATTTCGTCCCAATAGCATTTTCCATATCTTGCTAACTACCTGGCATAATGGTTCTAGTCGGATTTGACATTTGTTATCATTTCCTTGCTCAGAGGTAAATGTGTACTTTGCTTCTTTTCACTGGAATGTTCTCACCTGGATGATTTGGATGAGTAGCAAAATTCGTGGTGTTAATTTCTACAAATAGAATCAGGAAGCGGAAGTGATCTGAAAAGCAAACAGAAACATGCTGAATGGCTAGGTCATGTTTCTTAATGCACAGCAAATGTTAATTTTGTGCTCTTACTCATTTTTTTTTCTCCATTATTTTTTTAATTAAAATATCATGAATACCCCTGTTTTCAGGAAAGTAGAGATAAACCCCAAGTAGTTGAGAAAAGTTTGCATCTGTAATTCATATGATAGTCCAATTTCAAGAACATCTATCTCCAAGCAGCTTCCATAATGTATAATGTCATGATACAGGAATATTGAATGGATGTATAACTAATAAAAGTAAATATCATTATTAATTCAAATCAGGTGAATCATGCTTAAATACCAGAGAAATGCCATATTAGAACTAAATTTCACAGTAAGTTTTATTTTCCTATGTATACTTTCATTCCTTTTCAAGTAATTTTTAGAGTTTTGTCATTCTGTTCACTGATACAAGACAGTCTCTTGATGGGAAAATACATATTCAAAACCTAACCCAAAGAGTTGCATAGGTCATTAAATGGGAAAGGAGAGGTTTCATCCTGTCAGAAATGGTGAAGGTATTTTGCAAGGATTGTGTTAATCATCATAGCCCAAATACTTGTCCACTTCCTGCCAGTCTCTTGATTCCTTCTTTCAAGTGAGAGAGGAAATCTCTTTGTCATTCACTCCAGTCCTCCCCAACAATTTTCAGCCTACTAGCCAGCTTAATTTTCCTTTCCGTGTTAAAGCTATACACACAGATTTCCTGATCTTGAGCAAAATAATTTATGTTTTGTCAGATTAAGGTGTCTGTGTTGTTATTTCTGTGGACTGGGAACTATCCTGAAGAGAGATTAACTATACATTTGTTTTTGCAGAGAAATTGCTTTAAGATTATTTAGTCTCATGGGCATAAAGTGTTTTCAGAGTTCTGAAGCTGTCTCCATAACTTGGATCTCTTCAGAATATACCAAAATGATTTGCAATTATAGATGCCTTTTACAGTTACAGATGCCTTACAGCTATGTGTCCTACATGAAAAAAGGAGGAAGGAAAGTACCTGGAAAGAGAAGCTATGGTAATTCTGCAGTACATTTTGTAGCACAGCCTAAAACTCACAGAATGTTTCTAAGTTTGGTTTCAATTTTATCTTTGAAATAAAACAAACAGTATTTTCATCACATGAACTTTCCTTCTCAATCACATCTCACGTTTTTCATTTGTCAACAGCTTAGCACACAGAAAAACAGTGAAGCAGCAACCCGCTGTGTCAAAATAGAATAAGCATAAAGAACTCCTGTAGTTATTTGGGAGCACACTGCTTTTTTCCTCTGCTTGATTGCACTACAAAACATTACTACAGCTCATGAGATAGCCCAGACCTGTGTCTAATCAAAATGGAAGTGAGGACTTTAGTGTCTTAGCAACCTTAAAATTCACTCCAGCTCTCTTTCTATCTCTAGTGCTTTGCAAGACCTTTGTCTACAGCCTTCACCTTCACATACAAAAGACATAGAATCATAGAATCATAGAACAGTTTAGGTTGGAAGGGACCTTCAAAGGTAATCTAGTCTAACCACCCTGCAATGAGGAGGGAATTCTTCAACTAGATGAGGTTGCTCAGAACCGCATCCAGTCTGGCCTTGAATGTCTCCAGGGATGGCACATCTGCAACCTCTCTGGGCAACTTGTTCCAGTATTTTACCACACTCACTGTAAAGACGTTTTTCCTCAAATCCAGCATCTGTTGCTTAATTCACACCCCCTTTCCTGCTGCTGGACTGAAACAAAGTCAGTGATCAAGAGCTCACTGGAGGGCAATAGTTTCATTACCCAGCTCCCAAGGGAAGTTGTTTGCACTTTTGCCACATGGGCCTTAATAAGAGTTGCCTGATGGTCACTGACAAACAGGAATTGCTCATCTATACATTCGCAATTCAGTATGAAGACTCTGATTACTGCAAACATGTTATGGCTCCAGCTTAGGTGCTTCTGCATGTGACCACTGGCTCCTTGAATCTGCCCCTGAATCATTTCCACATTTTTCACCTATATTGTTTCTAAGGAATCTTTAATGTCACTTGGAAAGAATACATCTAACACTCCTCAAAATTGCTGCTCCATAGAAGCTTTCTCACCCTGTGCAGAAGAAAGATTGTCTCCAGCCAGCCATGCTCCCAGAATGAGGTTTGGAAAGCAGGGTCAGCATTATCCCCTAAATACCTGTTTTTATATCAACACAGAGTTTTAACAAAAAACTTCATCTTTCATGATAGATGTGTTAATGAGAACACGTTCACATTTCAGGCAGCTTCTGAGCAGATGTGAGAAACTTTTTAAAGAGCTTCATGAATGATTGACTGGGAGCTCCCAAATTTCTAGTTATCCATCAATGCCTTTTGAAGTGACCTAACAAACTAGCTAAGCTTTGCAGCTGTGACTCTCAAGCAGCTAATCATTCAGCTTTCATGAATTAAACATTTCAAAGTTATCTTCAAAAAGGTACACTTTGGTTGGGTCTAAATTTTAATGTACCTCATGACAGATGACTTCACAGATATTCATAACAGCAATATATATTATAGCTGTGCCAGATTATGGCTCTCAGTTCCCCTTATTGTACAATCCTGCAAACGTTACATAAGCATCAAACATACAGAAACACTTCTGCATAAGAACAGACAGAGATTATCAGGGCAGCTGGCACACTTGAGGTTTAGAAAACCCAGGTGTGAGTCCTCGATCGGAGTTGGGCAGACTGCCTTGAATGCTGGGTTATAGCTATTCTTCCTCTGTGGAAAGATTCCTCAGCTAACCAGCTGGTCCATGGTACAGTTACATTTCATGTCTCCCAATTATGTGTTTGTAGATGAATGATACTGTGACTAATTTGGTGCCACAATATATAACATATTAAAATGAATACGCTCCCTAGACTTTTTTTATAGTGTCAGTTACTTGGGCCAGGCTGGATAGAATGGATCCCAAATGGTGTTCTGGCAAGAAGACACTCATTTCCAGATGGATCATTTGTACCATTTAAATTTTTCTAGCTAAACTGCATTCCTGCTATATGAGTGTGCTATGGGTATTTACAAGTGTAGGGATCAATAGGCCATTTAATAGAGGCATAGGGAAAAGCTACCTCAGAATATCCATCAGGCTTTAATTACACACAACTGTAGAAAATGCAAAGCCATTTTTCTGACTTTATCCATATAAATGCATCATTCAAAAGTGAAAAGTAAAAGGTGTTATGACAACTCAGCTAGAGGTCAGCTAGACCTCATAGCAACCTTCCAGTATCCGAAGGGGGCCTATAAGGGTGTCACAGAGGGACTCTTCATTAGGGACGGTAGTGGTAGGACAAGGGGGTAATGGCTTCAAACTTAAACAGGGGAAGTTTAGATTAAATATAAGGAAGAAGTTCTTCACAGTGAGGGTGGTGATGCACTGCAATGAGTTGCCAAAGGAAGTTGTGAATGCCCCAACCCTGGCAGTGTTCAAGGCCAGGTTGGACAGAGCCTTGGACAACATGGTTTAGTGCAAGGTGTCCCTGCCCATGGCAGGGGAGTTGGAACTAGATGATCTTAAGGTCCTTTCCAACCCTAACTATTCTATGATTCTATGATACAGAAATTCATAAAAATATCAAAAATTGCATATGAAACTGAATGTGCCCTGATTTTGAAATCTCTACAATGTATTCACGAAGGTGCACATTAATATCTATAATTTTGAAACAGATTATGAATAACACTAATTTCATATGGCATCTTTTACTTTCTATAATCTCATCTTTTTCCTGAATTATAGCAGCAACCACTATTCTTCATATACATGATGCCTAGAGAAAACTAAAATGTACAAGGTGATTTTTTTGGCCATTAATTAAAATATTTAGGTTAATTAAAGTATCTCCTAGGCAATCATGCCTTGTAAATGGCAGATATGAAGGGTGACAAGAAGAATATTTTCTCCTTAGTTACAAATATTCACTGACCCTCTGGGTCTGCTTGCAAAAGAGAATAAGGTTTTTACAATTTTAATTTTATTCCAATAAACTATGTGGGTTTATTGCATGCTTCAAATATTTATTAAAGATAATTATTGTGACTCTTTCAGGCAGCTATGTCTACAGTAAAGAACGGACACAGGCACCTATAAGTTAAGGAATTCAGTCTGTCATTTTTTTTAGGCTTTCTAGTGTCAAGTCTGAATGCACACACAAGGCTCTGCACTGG
>NW_009942224.1:1187-22151 GCF_000696875.1 Nestor notabilis | reverse complement strand
AAAGAGTGAAGGGTCTCAGGGGGGAAACCCCAAAGTCCTGTGTACTGATGGTCAAAAAACGCAGTGGAGGACATCTAGCATCAATCCAGCCCCTTCCCTGGGGAGTGCTCTAGCCCAGGAGACAAAAGGCAAGGTTAAATGGCATAGGGGAAAGGAAGGTTAAATGGCTTTATTGCAGCAAAGGGCATGAAATATATAAGATCAAGTAGGAGAGAGAAATGAGCTTTCAGGGCATACAAGAAGGGGCAGGCAGGCCTGAGTTCAAGTAGCTTTGAGTTTCTCGGTCTCAAATAGGCTGATTTTCAACTTTACACTTTATCTGGTGCCTTTTTTCTGTGTTTTGGCTTCGTACTTCAGATCCCTAGGGGTTTTTTTCAGTAGAGATTCAGGTAGTCTTGTATGTGGGATGTATTTTTGCTGAAAAGTTTCAAGGTAGAATACAGAATATTAATTTAATATGTTTATTTTGATTGATTGAAAAATCCCTGTAGAGCTCTTGTGTAGAAATGTCTGATATTGGGTTGATTGCTTCTCATATTTCCCTTAGAGTGACTGTTCAAAATGAGTCACTTAACTCACTTGTTCACTGTAGTTCTTGTCACAGGCAGACAAACAGAGAGCACTCCTGCTTGCATTTAAATGCCATCATGTCCAGATTATGTGAGGTGTCTGATGGCCTCTCCAACATTCAATAACCTCTTAATGTTGAGAATGGAACTGTACTGGTATTCTTCTGAATAGGGACAAGCAAAGCAAAGTCATTTTGTTCCTTTAGGGCTATCCTAGCACTAACTTTAGTCACAGGTAAAATTGCATAAGAATTGAGGTCTAGAGCAGTGAGGAAGGTCTGTAGGCCCATGTCTTGAGGGACCTGCCAGGCTAGGAAAACGTGTATGTATCAGGCCTGCTTCTTGGAACCAGCTTACAAAAATCATTTTTTGTACAAATAAAGGGAGTTAGAACTGTCATAAGAGTGGTTTTGCACATGTTGGTTAATTCTACATTAACAGTGTCACCATATTAAGCAAACAAAAAACGTCTGCCATGTGACTGAAAACTTTGGGAGGTCTTGATTCATGTAAGAACAGTACTGCTGGCATCAGATAGCAAATTGTAATAGTTTATCTCATTCCCAATTTTATATCTCTCCCTATCATTTTAACCATTTTTATTAGACCATTTATATTCAATATCTTTCTGTAGTACTTCCTTTGCTTTGGAGTATTCAGGTTCAAATACTCTTTTTGAGAAGTTCAGACAAAGATGCTTCAAAACATATTAGTGACCAGGGAATATGCTACACAGTCTAAGTCCTTCCAGCTGTTTTTTCCTCCAGGAACGATTACAATTTCTGCCTTGCAGACACAGCTTCTCCTCTGGGGACCATGAGATACACTTGCCTGCTTTGAATGGCTTTTTCAGCACCACCCTGGCCTTACTTTTGCTCTGATTCTGGCCTCTGTGTGCTGTTCCTGGGCACTACGGGCTGATCACCCTGCAGCCTCTTTCAAACACCCTGACTCCACGAGCACTGTTCAGGTCTTCTCCCCCTGGTCCCCAGCCATCATTTGGTGGTCTGGGTCCCCTTTCCAGCTCAGCCACCAAGTCTGAGTCCTCAGCCACTGCAGAAGTACTTGACTGTAGCTGATGTCTGAGTTTTACCTGCACTCTGGCACTAATTTGCATTTCTCTTCTTCACACAGCTGTGAATTTTCATATTTTCAGGAACTTAATACATTTGAGAGTAACATCTTCCCATGTGAAATAGTCCAGTTGTTCAGAAATTATAGGCTGAGACTGACCTCCTGATAAAATAACCCATACTCTGTTGCATTACCTGTCAGCAATACTATCACACTCGTCTGTGCAAAAACCTCCACCGTGTTTCATAGAAATGGCTCTAGAAGTTCTATGGCTTATTTAGCATTTTCTTTTAGCTTTGACTGGACCAGCCTGAATATCCCACATTTCCTTTTGATTTCTGCCATAGATTTATAGCATTACAACTGAATAAGATGAAGAACAGGTTCTTATTTCACACCTTGAACCAAGTCTAAAATTTCCACTTCTGTCATCAAAGACTTGTCTCAGAATGAATGAGTTTTTCAATTTGCATAACATAAAAGTTCTAAAGTTTATAATTTGTTTGTAATTTTCATCAAAAGTGTCTTAAATTTTAAGATGAGAACTTTTTATTGGAAAATCAAAATGAAAGATATGCTCAGAATTAAGCTAGTTTTAGAAAAGGTTTAACTTTCTCCAAATCAATATTTCTTTTGAAATAGATTGAATCAAAGAAAAATTGTTCAAATGTTACTAATAATGTCTTTAAAAAAAGAAGAGAATGCATTTGTTGAAATAATTTGTTGAATTAAACTTACTTGTTAAAGAACCCTTGTGAAAACATCTATGTATCTAAGTGCACTTAAATCTTTATTGTGATTAATTGCACAGCTCCACATCTTCTTGCAGAAGAACATAAACTGTCCTGAAATTTTGAATAATTTACAGGTGCTGGCAACAGTGTGACACTAATTCTCAATGAGAAATTGCTAAGCCACATAGTTGTTTTAAAAGCTATTATTTTGCAGTTTAGTCTTTAATAATAGAAGATTGAATGATGTCACATACTCAGCATAACAAGCTGAAAACAAACCTCAATTTAGGAAAAATTTTCATTTCTATGGACTTCAGTATGCTTTAAACTGAACAGTAACTGCTGCCTAAATGTCTCCCCAGAGACTCTGGGCACTGAATGACAGCCAGAGGCAAAACTTACTCAAGGCTTCTTAGCAGAAGCCTGGAGTCTAGAATCCTACCAGAATCCTACTGTCCCAAGGATATGGATAAAATTAGTCAGTTCTGGGGAGACAAAATTGCTGGCTTTGTTTTTTACAGCAGAGGCTGCTCTTCTGTTAGGACCCCTGCCTTGCCTAGCAATGGTCATACCCTTGCAGAAGGTCCTGACCATCAGTAGTGTTAACAACAAAAAACATTCCCCAGAGATCTGGCACAGGCAAGGCAGGCAGTAGGCAGTCCCTCAGGGGCTTTAACTTCCAGTTTCACTTAACTGTAAAGCCTAGAATAAAGTGTTGAATGATGTAAAAGAAAAAGAGAAAACAAAAAGTGTAAGAGATGCAGGTGGTGGTGCTAGCTGTCATTCTGTTGTGGAGGGTAGAAGACAGAATTGATTGCAAAATCAGTAAGAGTTTTGGCAGTGTTCTTGGAGAGAAAATTTCACCTGTGAGGTTACATACGTGTAACAATACACTTCAGTCTGTGTCTGGGTAGAGCAGTGAGCAAGAGATTAAGTAACAAGCCTTTAGTTTACTGTTACATATCACTTTGGAAAACTGATGCTGGGAGGAGTTAAAAGAGTCTGTTCTTTGATCCACAAGAGTTAATGAAAATAATGAAGATTAAAATGAAGGAATCTTCAAGTGAGATACTCTCCTTATTAAGTCACATTTGCTCCTTACTTTAATATTACTCACTCTTATTTTTATTGTATTTCTTTTTATGTGGATATATTGAAGTTATCCTAATTTTTCTGATTTTAACACATTATTCTTACCTTCACATTCTGTTAATTTTCATTAGTTCTTCTTCACTGAACACATTTTTTCTAGAGACATGTATTTATACTTGCCTATATGAAGCAATTTCTATTAATTTGTACTTTTTATAGAGTTTAAAAATTTATCCCTAAATATGTTTTTTTAAATAATTCACCAAGTATATCTGTGTCACACTGCTCCACTCTTCAGCTGCAGTTTTCATTTCTTTCAACTGTTTAGAGTTAAAAGAATTCATATTTATATTTTATCTCATACACACAATGAGGTATAATGCAATCTTACAAATCCACAAAAAACAACTTGGATAGTGTCCAAAGCTGCAATCTAGTCACAATCCTTTACAATTTTTATCTCTTTCCTTCATTTAGAACAGTAATGGGGACAGTATTTCTTTGGACCAAACTACCCAAATTAAAAAATCCTCCACTAACAGAGGCTTAGAATAATTTCAAGATTGAAATCCATTCACCTATAAACAGACATGACATGCTTGATATTTGCTGAAAAAATAAGCAGAGATTATCTTTCAATAGTGGCAGGAGATTGAAAAAGAGTTGGAACACTATCTTGGGTTTTTCTTCCCAGAAAGTTTTTCTTTGTCTCCTTGTAAGTTGTAGTAATCCTGATCTTTACATTTAAAATGCAACTAGTGAACATCCACCTTAATTTAGACTGCATGCAAGCATTTAGATATACCTTCAGGAAGAGAGAAATTAAAATCTTTCATTGTCTTCATCTGGAAGGGCAGAAATTTTGAAGATAATCTTTGACTCTGACAGCACCAAATTTATTGACTTTTCATGTTCAGAGTTGACAGTACTTAAAAATAACTTTATACTTACACCCTGTGCATTCTTTGGGGATTCAAATCTGCCATGTTTCTATGGGTCTTTTTTTTTTTTTTTTTTTTTTCAGAAATTTTTATTTTAGGAAACCGAATGTGGGATTTAAAACAAAATATAGTCTGCCTAAAAGTTTGAAAACTTTCAAGTTAACCTGCAAGGAAAAATAATAGTCAAAAAAAGCAAAGAAAGACAAAGACCAAAAAGGAGCCTGAGAGAACATGTACAGATGACCCTTTAAGTGTGGGAAAGCAACTCCAAGTGCAGTGGATTAGAAGACACAATTCTAATACTGCCGTAGTAATGGAATGAAAATGCTCATGATGCACAACAGTACTATAATCTACACCTGTTTAGAATTACCAGTTTTATTATCAGTTTCAAGGACATGAGTAATAATGCTGACCAGCACCTAAAATAAAAATGTAACACACTGCAGTATACTGTAGTGTTCCTTTTCTATGTGAAAGCTATACTCTAGCATGATAAACCCCGCTGCAAAGACAAACCTAACCTGAGAGTTAACTGGTGAACTTTTTCCCACATATGAAATCCCAGCTATGAATCACTCTTTATTGCCTGAATATGGTGAATTTCCGAAGAATTTTCCAAACATCTGTTTCAGTTTGCTCCCATGATATCCACTGTCTGGTTGCAGATGCACAGATCAGCACTGGTTCCTGACCCACCAGACTCCCTCAGCAACAGGATTCCCGTAGGAAATTGCTCACAGAAAAACCTGGGTCCAATGTGCACTTCCTCACCTTCTTGTCTATTTCACCCCATGTCTGACCTTATGCCAACCAATGCAGGTCCAGGAAGAGTTGGTTGTAGGAGGCTTTACAACAGCAGAGCTTCCCAATGAGCAGGGAGGAATCCTGAGGGGCAATATCCAGCTGCTCTATATTCAAAATGCAGTACCTAATAGATAATCGTGTGCTAAAAGAGAGTAAACTGAACTCAGAGAATTGGAGGAATCAACCCAATACTTTCTAAACGTAATAGTAAGAATAACATACTGTAGTCCTAGTTATCATACTTAATTTTTCTCCATGTCTTTTTGGTTTTGTCACATTGACTAGAAAGGTAAATAAAATTGTAAGTTTAATGCTACAATTAGTGTGCTTCCTTCTACTCTAATTTGTCAGCAGTAACCCTCATGTGTGACAGGCAGATGAAAGTCTTTTTAGATTTTTATCCTTCCTAAATCTTGAAGAAAATATCCCTATTCCTTCTCACTGTTCTTCATCTACCATGTCCAGTTCCCTCTTCGTGCATTTCAAAGTCAAAGACAGTTCAGTATCCCAACAGGAGAAAACACACATGTTGAGTTCGCTTTCATGTCAACCTCTCCAATTTATTTATATTTGCTTTACAAAAAAAGTGAAGTATAGAAATGGAATCTGTGTAAGCCCACAACTGCCAGCAGGCAGCAGCTGTCAGCAAACCAAGACAAATCACTTCTTTTCATTGAGTCACAAATTGCAGCTGAAGAAACTTGCTGTCTTTTTTTCCCTGCCTTGTTCCCTTTCTTTCCTGCCAAAGATTACACAAAGCAAAACTTTCCACCCCAAAAAGCAAACAATCAGATTGACTTTTCAGAAGGGGTTGGAGTTTCATGGTTGTCTTCTGTGCTGGTATAAAAACAGATTTGATGTTCTCCTGCTGTTTCTGAGACTGGTCTGTCCATTGTGGCTCTATGACATGAAAAGCCACAAGTGGATAACTGCTAGGTGTGTGCTGGGTTATCTCACTGCTCAGCTGGGTACAAGTGGTTGCATGTTTGGATGAATCAACACTGCAAACCTGGCCAGATGTTGGTGTAGATGCTCTGAAGTCATGGATGCTGCATCCAGGCAAATAGGCTCTGCTGGGATAAGCAGAGGATTCATGCTGGCTCATCTCCATGTGGATTCAAGTCCCCAAAATTGAATCTCCTGTGCAGGCCTCTTGACCTTACTTCATTTTATGGCAAAACCGGCCTTCAGCAGGCTTTGGATGATCTTCCTCCCTATCTCAAAAACTTCTTCCACTGTATCACCCCACACAATAATGTCATCAATGTATTGCAGGTGCTCTGGAGCTTGCAGTGCAGTCTGGACCAATCCATGGCAGATGGTAGGGCTGTGCTTCCACCCCTGGGGCAGTCGGTTCCAAGTGTACTGGATGCCCCTCCAAGTAAAAGCGAACTGTGGCCTGCACTCTGCTGCCAATGGGATTGAGAAAAATGCATTGGCAATATCAATGGTGGCATACCACCTGGCTGCCTTTGACTCCAGTTCATACTGAAGTTCTAGCATGTCTGGTACGGCCGCACTCAATGGTGGTGTGACTTCATTCAGGCCACGATAGTCTACTGTTAGTCTCCACTCTCCATTACACTTTTGCACTGGCCATATGGGGCTATTAAAGGGTGAGCGGGTCCTGCTGATCACTCCTTGGCTCTCCAGTCTTTGGTTAGGTGGAGGGGATGGAGAGAGTCTCTGTTGGTGCCATATTGCCGCCGGTGCACTGTTGTGATTGCGATTGGCACTTGTTGTTCTTTGACCTGCAGTAACCCCACAACAGAAGGACCCTCTGAGAGACCAGTCAAGGTGGGCAGCTGCTTAATTTCCTCCATCTCTAAGGCAGCGATACCAAAAGTCCATCAGTACCCTTCTGGGTCTTCAAAGTACCCGCTCCTGAAATAGTCCTTGCCAAGGATGCATGCAGCATCTGGACTGATCACAATAGGGTGCTTTTGCCACTCCTTCCCAGTTACGCTGATTTCAGCCTCCAGGTACACTCTGTAGCTGAAACAGGTGGGATCACACAGACTGCACCCATCCTTGTGAACATGAAACATTGCAAGCCTTCACAGCTGCAAACCCAGACATATCACACCCATTATAACTCTTCATAATTTAATGTTATATTATGTTAGGCTCCAAAGACCCCAGTTATACCCACAGTTCTGTGCCAGGTGCTACAGAAACATGCAATTAGGAGATGAGCTAGTAGGTACACTGATACTGATAAGTAAAACCCATCCTCTGACTAAACTGTCCATAAGAGGTAACAGGTTGCCAAGGTGAGAACAATCTCATGATGAAGATGCAAGCATACATCACTGTTACAACCAAAATGAGATGTGAGGAAGCACTCGAGTTTAAACTAGGTGGGAGCATGGCTTGAATGAGCATAATTTTAGTTAGAATCCTGCATGGGTAAGAAGCACTACCCAATAAAGCACAGGGAAGGAGCAGAAACGTATTCCATGGCTAAACAGGCACTGAAGCAGCCACTCACTGAGGAAGCATAAAAAGTTTTTAAATGAAAGGAACTTCAAGTTGAAGCAAAGAAACTCTGTGCTATTGTTTGATTCTTGTTGCATTCAGAAAATCAGGACTGTGTGTTTACTGTTAATGAATAGCTGTGATTGACTGCTCCTAAGCTGCTTGAGACATAATCAGCTTCTCTTCATTTGGAAGCAACAAAAGAAGCCCTGGAACATGGCCACCTCCTCAGTCAAAAAAAAAAAAAAAGTATAAAAGGCATAACTTTTCCTGATAGGGTTACTGTAAAAGTGGCAATAAAGCCACTATGAGGGTTGATGTCTCACTCTTGCCACAGAATGTCAATTGGAATCTATGACATAGGGCTATTACATCCTTAATTTTCACTTGAACCTTGAATGCCAGAGGTGTTTAATTTGGGCAGAAAAGCAAAGTTTGGACAACTGTTTTATTTTCCAACTTTGTCTATGCCTTTGGCATGTTTTATACAGCAATTTTAACGTAGCAGAACTCCCTAGTGTGAAATTGTGGATTGGAAAATCTCTTGGGTCATTAGTTTTAAGAACTAAGAATTCTCTGATCTTAGTCAGAGTTCTGAAATCTCAGACTTCATTTGAAGAATCTTCTTTCAGTCAAACAAAAACAGTGTAAGTGATCTTGTTTTCTATCCCTCTAATTGTGATTATGTGTGTTAAAATGTTCATACTTCCATGATGTTTAGAATTAGTTCCAATGCATTCTTCTTTATGAGCGGTGGGGGATGCATACATATCCTGGGTTGTCTTGACTGTGTTCTTAAGGCTTACGATGACGTAGAGGTATTAGAGGCTGAAATTCATGTTTATGAGTTTGGCACTTCACGTCTGTGGAGCAGTTTATTCCCATGATCAAGGCCATCTTTGCTACAATATACTTCAGTCTTCTTAAACATCCTTACTTGCAGTCTTGTTAGACCTTCTAGGCAACCAGACTGTATGTGCAGCTTCCTATGCCTGCAGTCTCATGAGACCAAATCTTTATGTAAAACCCTAACCACTTCCTTCCCTTGTGAGATGCCTCTCCCCTACTCAGCTTTTATCTAACACAGAGAACACAGGCTGGGACCCCAGGACCATGGCCTTCCTGGAATGTTTTTAAAAGCTGCCTTTTTCTGTATGTGCTTTTCCTAGTAAACATGAAATGCAAAATGGTGGGTACCTGAAGAAATAGCCATTTCTGACTCAAGCAAAATTTACAGCATATATTAAAGTACAGAAATGTTTCAGGTATGTTATGAGCCATGTTACTTTAGTTTTGCATTTGAACTACAATTTCTATATGTCTACATGTCTTTCTGTGACTGAGGAGCAAATGCACCCAAACCATTTAACAAAATCTTAGATTTGCATTAACATCCTTTTATGGTCGTTATAATATTTTCTGATATTTATTAATAATGAATGAATAACATAAAAACATAACAATAATAGTTCATTAACTTAATGTTGATTCAAGAGAAACATAAGCAGTTTATCTTCTTCTACCTCACTGCTTCATTAGAATAAGGTTGTATCATCCTTTCTACTCTGCTCATAAGGCTTGTATAAAGCATTATCCCTTAACTTTGTCCTAGTAAACTGTTTAAGGGTAGGTGACTGCAAAACAAATCTGTATCATGCTATAAAAAGCAATATAAAAAAAACAAACACAAATGTTAAAAGTGTTTGGCCCTTGAAACTAGAAATGCAAACAAGTGATGAATGCAGCCTAAACATCAAGAAACAGTCATGACAGTGTTTTACATAAAAGCATAGTGTGGCTTCTTTTGCAGTATGATATTACATAATGTCTTGAAGGTTTTCTGAGAACAAAATATCGTACATATGGTTTAGTGGTGGCCTTTATACTTTCCTGGAAGAAGATGTTCTTTATGCATTAACTCATTCACAGATGAAAGGCAGATACTGTAACATCATAATGTTCAAGGCAGAATGCTCTGTGTGGATTATTTTTTTAGCTCTCAGAAAAGACTAACAGTCAATTTCCCAGCAGCCATAGTCAAATAAAGAGGGGAAAAGTAGTTAGACTCACTTGTAAAAATAGGCTTTTTGGTTGAGCTTGATTCCCTGCTGCTGCTTTGACAGTGGCTTCATATATTGTTGTCCATCTCTTGAAGGACATGGTGCTGTGTGCCAGTTACTCCTCAGTGACCATTTCAATGAACATGAGATCTGCACAATTGTCTCTGATCTATATTCAATTTCTTTCTCTAATCTCTTATTTCTCTTTAATAGTGTCTGTTCAAAGAACAATTTTGCTGGGTGGTAGAAGACAAATATGTTTCCTCTTTATTGCTTTCCTGTTCCTTCTTCCTCCAAAATAGAATAGGGGGACAGAAATATAATTTAATTTCTTAATGAAATAGACACCCCCTTCTCTCTCTCTCTCTTTCTCTCTTTTTCTATGTTTTTTTGGCAAAGCCACGAAAAGTGGCTTGGACAAGAGGGTAGAGTGTGTCCTCAGCAAGTTTGCTGACAATACAAAACTGGGAAGAGTGCCTGATAGCCCACAGTGCTGTGCTGTCATTCAGAAAGATCTAGGCAGGCTGGAGAGATGGAAAGAGAGGAACCTTTCAAAACTCAACAAAGGCAAGTGCAGTGTCCTGCACCTGGGAAGAAATAACCCCATGTACCAGTACAGGCTGGGGGCTGACCTGCTGGGAAATAGCTCTGTAGAGAAGGACCTGGGAGTACCTGTGGACAAGCTGTCCACGAGCCAGCAATGTGCCCCTGTGACCAGGAAGGCCAGTGACAGGCAGGGCGAAGGAGGGGAGACAGGCCCTCTGCCCTTGTAGTATTGTTTCCAGTTCTGGTGTCCTCAACATAAAAAGGACATGGAGTTGTTGGAGCAAGTCCAGAGGAGGGCCACGAGGATGATAAAAGGGCTGGAGCACCTCTCGTATGAAGACAGGCTGAGAAAGTTGGGGCTGTTCAGCCTGGAGAAGAGAAGCTGCGTGGAGACCTCATAGCAGCCTTCCAGTATCTGAAGGGGGCCTACAAGGATGTCATGGAGGGAACCTTCATTAGGGACTGTAGTGGTAGGACAAGGGGGAATGGGGTCAAACTTAATCCGGGGAAGTTCAGGTTAGATATAAGGAAGAAGTTCTTTACAGTGAGGGTGGTGAGGCACTGGAATGGGTTGCCCAAGGAAGTCGTGAATGCCCCAACCCTGGTGGTGTTGAAGGCCAGATTGGACAGAGTCTTGGGTGTCATGATTTAGTGTGTGGTGTTCCTGCCCATGACAGGAGAGTTGGAACTGGATGATCTTAAGGTCCTTTCCAACCCTAACCTTTCTGTGATTCTATGATTCTGTGGTATCCTGGGCTGCACTAGGAAAAACATTGCCAGCGGGTTGAGGGAGGTAATGCTCCCTCTACTCAGCCCTGGTGAGGCCTTGCCTGGAGTACTGTGCCCAGTTGTGGGTTTCCCAGTACAAGAGAGACCTGGAGCTCCTGGAGCAAGTCCAGCAAAGGGCTGCTAGGCTGATTAAGGGTCTGGAGCATATCTGATACAAGGAAAGGCTGAAGGAGCTGCGTCTGTTCAGCCTGGAGTAGAGAAGGCTCAGGGGGGATCTGATCAATGTATGTAGGTATCTGAAGGGAGGGCATCAAGAGGACGGGGCCAGACTCCTCTCAGTGGTGCCTAGCAATGGGACAAAAAGCAGTAAGGATAAACTGAAACATAAGAATTTTCACGTGAACATGAGGAAGAACATCTTTACTGTGAGGGTGAGTGAGCATTGGCATAGGTCATCCAGAGAGGTTGTGGAGTCTTTTTACCTGGAGATATTGGAGAGCCATCTGGAAATAATACTGAGTAATGTGCTCTAGGTGACCCTGTTTGAGCACAGAGGTTGAACTAGATGACCTTCAGTGGTCTCTTCCAACCTCAGCCATTCTGTGATTCTGTGAAAAGTGAAACACAGTGCCATGAAAATCAATTCAAGTTTTGCTGTAGACTTCAATGAAACCAGGGTTTATGTACCGACTTGCATGATGCTTTCCCTTGAGCAGAAATGAATGTTGCCTTGGTTAAAAAAGCTCATATTCTGTACTAGTGTGTTGAGATAAAGTTTAGATCAAAATAAATTATATAGCCTGTAGTAAAAGCTCAGTGACTGAGAAATGTGAAATAACCTTTCATCTATTCTTCACCAGTCCAGCTTTCTCAAATGCATTCATGTATGCTTTTAACTGAACTATTAATAGTTAATTTTGCAAGCGTGGTGCTGCCAAGAGCACAGTGACAGAGTCTGAGAACTCATCTTTCTTATTCTCATCATTATTGAAAGCCTCATACTGCACACTTCCATTTCAAGCCCTTGATAATTTTCATTAAAATGTTTTTCTCTTTTTTTTTTTTTTTTTGATATTACATGATCTGGGAATAGATTTTCTTAATAGCCAGAAGTAGCAAGTGAAATTCACCAGTACAAAAACACCGAATGAAGCACCTTGCTTTTTGTTGAGAAAATATGACCTGAATGGGAGGTGCAAAATGAAGATTTTAATTTTAATACAAAAGATGTGGAAAACCCACCAGTGTTGCCTTGCTCTGTTTCTATCATCTTATTCACCAGAGTGATCCCTACTGCTTGTATAAGAATGGTCACATAAACACTGCTGCCATGGTTTATTTTATAACAGATATTAATTTGAGAGGATATTACAAGACTTTAAAATCAGATTTGTTTACATTGCATTTACTTCTGTACTTTGGAAACTAACATTACATTGTCCAGGTGACTTTTCTCATTGTAGATTAAAAATCCAAGACTTTTGCTGCTGACACAATTACAGTATAGATCCTCTAAATTGTTTGTTACATACATGCAAAATTGATTAACTCTAGTAAGCTTAGGTTGCAAAAGTACATTGCGGTGTTATTCTTCTAATGTTTCTTTTGGCAATCTGTAGTTGATTTAGTCTAATTTTGTAAATACCCATAGAAAGGCATCATCATTACCAAAGAGACAGCACTATCACCAGCAGGCAGTCCTGCATCTTAGCATTAAGTTTTGATACTGCTTAATATAATGATTTTGTATAGACTTTAATTAAATCAAAGACCTAGAGGAAGATGAGGGTTGTGCATGTTATTTCTGTGCTAACTATCATGAAAAACACCAAGAAGAAAATGGAAGTAAAGACCTTTGTTGTCTGCAGTGCCCACATGACTCACTTCATTATTGTAAGCATGTGTCGCAGCCAGTGAAAGTTGCTCCTAAATGGCAGAAGGACTTTTCCCAGAGAGAGAATTTACCAGTCATGAGCAAACCTGTACTCATTAGCGCTTGGCAGGCTGTGAGCTTTTGCTGTCTATGAATGGATGAATAGAGGAGGAAGCAGCAATGCCTAGGATTCTTCTTGAGTGACCTTTTATGAATAAATTCCCCAGACACATAGTGTCTCTTCTAGGCAGTTACCCAGTTTTCTGGATGAAGACCAGTCCTTCTGAAACCACGGGAGGAACTGTAAGAAGGAGATGTCATTGAATGTGTCACAATGTATTTGTTATGTACATTGAGAAGATTATAGATAGGGGTTTTCCCTGACATGCTCTGGCTGGGAGGTGGTTTAGCTATATCAAGCTCCATGTTTGACTGAAACTGGTGGTGCCAAGAGGGAGACAACACCCAAGAGCTGTCCGGAGAGAGCACTGGCAAAAGGTCAGTTTATAGACTGCTGTCCAGGGAAGTGAAGAGAATATGTTGGAGACATCATCAAAGCAGACCATAGTTAGAAGTATGACCATGGCAGTAATATCTGAGGGGTTCTTGAAGGTATCAGGTGGTATTTTCCAGAATAAGGATAACTCCTTCATATCAAGGGTATGATTTTAAGATGTGATTGTTAGTGAAATGACTAAGAGAATCACTGACTAATTAGGGTTTTTTTTATTTTGAACCACAGGAAAAACTCATAGTCACAAAGTTCATGGCAACCCTCTTGTCTCATCTTACTGAAACTGTGTCTCAGAAGGTTCCCATATTCCTCCAGCTCTGCTTTTATTCACTCTCATTTCCTCTCCCTCACAGCACATGCCTCAGAAAGAGAGGAAAATGAAAGTGAACAAATACAAACCAACTCACAAAATAATTTTCTGTTCTGTTCAGAAAACTGGCAAAATTTTGAAATCTAATATGCAGAGACTCTCTAGGACTTGGGAACATTGGGAAGCAAAAATTACTTCTACAAGCACAGAAAACTCTAGTTCCTAACTTTCCATGGTTGGGAAAGAAAATGCTAAACAGAGCCATATTTTCATCTGTAAAGAAAAATTGTCACTGGTCCAGAACTGAACATTGCCCATTCTGGGAGTTAAGCCAGGATGATTTAGTGGGGAGGGAGGAAGCCTACATTTGGAGAGAGGAAATATTTCTCTGGCAGGTTGATTTAAAGGAATGGCAGCTGTCTGAAACTGCTGAGGGAGACAGCATTGTACAGTGCATCTTGGGGGAGAGGGGTTACTGGGCACATGATGTAGACAGACAAGGATGTGCGATAAATGGAAAAGCATGTGAAAAATGTGCTTACACACACTTCTGAAGCTTTGGGAGCCTATATATTTTAAGGGATGATCTTTTTCCTCTGGAGCTTAATATATCTTAAATAACAAGGAACAAGCTGCATCTCTGTAGCCTCCAGGGAAGCCGCACAGGAACACAACAGCTGTCCACCACCTCCCTCTTGGTGCATCTCCAGGTGAAGGAGGTTCACTGGCTTTCCTGTTCAGCCAAGCTTGTAGGAGTTTCAATAGTACAATCAGAGTTTAACGAACATAAAAAAATCTAAACTGAGTTCTAGTGGGTTTGAGTACAGTATTTTGCACAGCTCGATAGATGATTCATGGAAAAGTTAATGCTTAAAACTGTAAGACATCGCTTCTTCTGCCATGGTGCCACTCCTAGCCCCTGTGTGAATGATCTGCCAACAGATTTGTTACAAAGGGGAGACCGAGGCCTTTCATTTTCATGCACTGAAGTGCAGCATTTCCCAAACACACATGGGCTGCTTTAGTCTGCCACCCAGCAAGCTTCAGTTCAGACTGTGCTAACAGTCAGGATGGATGTGTCAAAGCAGCTGGAAGTGCTCCAGTAGGTAGTGTGGTGAGCCTGGTGCTAAAGATAAGGTTTAAAGATAGGTCATAAGGTAGATTTGGCAGGGTAGGTTTCAGTTACATATTGGACATGTGGCTAAATGAAAGAGCATGGCCACAGGACAGACAGGAGACCCTGGGTGCCACTCCAGCCAGTGTCCACTGCCTATGAACAAGGGCTTGTTAGCGTGGCTTCAGGTGCACATCTACAAGATGGGCTTCCTACAATACCTGCAGTTCAGTCACTGCATCCAATAGCCATGACTTTTCCCAGAGCTGTTTCTAATCTACTCTGAGGGCTCTGTGTGCACTGATCTTTTCTGCTCTCTACACTGAACAAATTTTCCAGAAGGCACAACTCAATTTGTAATGTAGGAGGGTTTTTTTCAGGCATTCAGCCTCTTCCCATTCTGCTAAGGGGCTAAGGATGTCCCTGTAAAAGTTACCTTACTTAATCCTAGGCACTGGTGATGAATTTGTTAAAAATATCATTTTCTGCATGACGGAACAATACTGATACTTTGAATCCACTATATTTCATTCTCTTTATGCACAATGCAATCTAGAAATTTTCTTCAGTAAAAATTATTAGCATTCGGTTTGTGCAGTAAGTCTGGAAGGACAGGATCTTATGTAGTTTGGGAAGAATTGAGTCATAGCTATTATATAACCCTATGAGAAAATATTATAATGCATGTAAGTCTCTACCCCAAACTGTAACTACGTTAACAGCATTTTGCCTCTCCACATTCCTCCATGGACTCAATTGATATGACATTGCCATTTCTTGTCTTAAATCATTGCATAATACTGAAATGTGCTGTTAAAGACTTCTTTATTTCACCCCACTTTTCTTTAATGAATGAATGAAATAACTCCTGCAAATAATTTGCACATGGGTTGGGTAAGCTATAAAATATTTTGTCAGACAATGAAAGGCAAAGGTAGCATGTAAAAGCTATGGATATTTACAGTAACAGCTCACATGAAATTGATTTGTGAATAAGCTGAAATATAAAGCTGTAAAGGAGAGAAATAGAGCAAACAAAAGCTTCAGGATAAAATATTACATTTGGAAAAGACAGCAGAAGCCTTGAGTTGTGAGGAAAGATTTATTAGCCCATGGAAAAACAAATCTGAGAGAAACTGTAAGTCATGTAAAGTCATTGGGAATAACTGCTGCAGATATTGGAGACGTTGGCAAGACAGACTTGCTTCAGTAATACAATCCATCTAAACAGTCAGAGAAGTGAAGTGTGAAATGAAAGAGCATGTTTTTAAAGAACTATGTAAAAGAACTGAAGCAAATAAATGCCTGATTGTAAATGTCCATATAACCTCCCTGCAAGACTTGAAGTGCTTGTGATGGTTTTGTATGGGAAGTGATGAGTATCCTGAGTTTCCCAAAATTGCAGGTAGTATCTATGTGTTTTAGTAAGGTAGAGGGAGAGAAAGAAAAGACATGGAAAGATGTGGAGAGGAAAATCAAATGCGAATCAAAGGAACAATGTGAGCCACTTTTCACAATCTGGCAATTAGATTTCATTAGTACCTCATATATGAATTTTAATATAGCCAAATATAAAACCTGCTTGTTATAGAGTATTATATAAGAACAGAGGTGAAAAGCCATTGCAGATGAAATGTTGGGATTTTTTCCACTGATTCCAATGTCATCATAATTTCAGTTAGAGAGATATTCCCCATTTAAAGGTAGGATGTAATGGGTGAGGGTTGAGGGCTGAACTGCATGTTCATTGACAAGGGCTAATATGAACTCAACATTTCTGTACCCTGTCTTCAACCTCTACTGTGAAATTTATACCTGTCATAAATTACTGCCAATTTATCCATAGTTGATACATTTTTATCTTTAATCTAATTAAAAGGCATTTGAGGCAAATATTTCCATTAATCATGTAACTTTGTTAATGTGGTGCATCTTTGCGTGTTAAAATTTGAAGAAATTTCCATTTAATACACATATCAGTATTGATTGAATTATTAATGTAGTCTGATGTTACTGTGAGGAAGAATATGGAAATGAATGGTGTTATTGTTGTATTTTAATTTAATATCTAAATCAAATCACCAACAGCATAGCAATTACAGTTTTAATATTGCCTTGGGAGTGCTGCAAAATGACAGACAACGTAAAAATTAAATGGTTTGGAAAACACTGATCTGAATCTGGTTGTAGTTAAATAAAGCTGGGAACATCCTGACCTTCCATACAGCCAGATGTGGAAAATGTACATCAAAGTCTTTAAGAGAGATCTAATGGCATACAAGGTTAATGGACACTGTTCCTGAAGGAAATAAGGGGCCTTGTAATCTTGGAATCCACAAAAATAAGGCATATATGTGAAGTACAAACTGTTATTTTCTAAATAATCTGGAAGAAATTATATTTCTTATCTACAACTGAGCAAATGCTTTAAGAGAAGTTATTAACTGTTCAGTTGGTGGTTTCATTTATTTAATTTAGTAATTCATTAACACTGGCTGAATCTTTTATTGAGATCATTATATGTTTAGGTTTTACCAAAATAAACCAATTATAAATAAGTGTTTTTAAAAGGTATAAGTTGAAATATTTCCAGAATTTCCATTTTTTTCAAGTTTATGCATAGGAACATTAATTTCAATTTACTAGTGAACTAATTAGACAATAAAATAATTTCATTTGCAATAAAAGAAAAATAACCCATGATGCTTATTTATCCAACTGTAATGAATCAATACTTCAAGTTTTAACTGCTCATATACGTTAAGACTTTTTGATCAAGTCAGGTTACCTTTCAAAGAAGAATATCTTGAAAAAAAAATTATAACTTATTTTATGTTATTTTGTGAAAAAATTAACAAAAATTCTTCTTATTAATTCTTTTGCATTTTTCAGCTATTAGTTGATTTAAAATACTGGCATTCATTAATATAATCACCATGTTATTTTATAACCTTACATTTTATACAATAGGGTCCTTTCATTCAGATTTCATATTTAAGTCCTCTCATCTCTGTTTCTCTTACTAGGTAGAGTAACCCCAGTCAGAAATGACCACACAGAACTTCCTGGTGCAAGGAATTGTGTGGAAAAGTGTGGGTGCACATCACAAACAGTCTGCACAAAGAAACCATTGACATCAAACTTTTAATATTTCATCCTCTTTATTTTTCCCCTTTGAAGAGAAAAGAAAGCAAACAACATAACACACAAAAAAACCAAAACCAACCAGCACTACAACTCGTATCCAGTCAGTTCTACTTTATTCAATAAAACAGAGGAGCAGATGGCTTGAAGAATTGGTAACAAGATATGAAGCCTTTTATCTCCATGTCAATGGTTTAAACACAGCTTAGGTTAATAGTGACTGAAATCTGTTCCTGAGAGACTGCTGCTCAAGTGAAAAGCCTGTTGATTGTTTCCGTACAATCTCTGCACTGAATAAGTGCATCTTAGTAACCAGCCTCACTACTGTCATCTCTGCAGCCTCTGCAAGAAAGCTAGAAAATAGTCCTAGGGAATGAAATGCTGTCTCTAATAATTTATTCCCTTGTGAGTCCTGGGACACACTGAGATAAAAATACAGGTAAAGCTTTCACCGTGGCTTTTCCTGCATATGTGCTTGTATGTACCCACATGTATTTGCCTGGTTTGGTCTACAGTAGGAATGAATGTGCCATGGACAGCATGAAGGGCTAATCAGTAGCCCATGCAGCATTGTACTAGGTCAGCTTTGTTCCGGATAAGCTTTTAGCAAGTCCAGTCATCAATGCACACATTTCCATTCAACTATTTATCCTATCCATTCACTCCTCAACCCCACCTTGTCTCCACTTTAGTAAATGAATTCCAAATAGAATTACCGTCAAACATCTCAGCAGTTCTGTAGCTCTAATGAAAACCCTTTCCCCTTGGCTCCTCCTTGCAAACACTTAAGTAAATTAGCACAGGATAGTCAAAGCCATACACAGATCAAAGGAACAAATCATACTAAATGGCATAGGATTATTAATGTTCTTCTTTTAGACAGAAAATGAACTTTTGAATCTGTTTTCCCAAGGTGCACCCTCACTGTAAAGGCTGTCAGATCGGGATCAATTAACTCTCTGTACCTGTCAAAGGATCTGTGTTGGATTCTTCTCCAGCAGGACATTTGTCTGGCATGTGGAACCAGAAAAAAAAATTCTCTAATCTGGCTTTTCAAATCCTAAAAACAAATAAGAATTCCCTAGTCATGATGCCAAGTTTTGTCTCTGCCTCATCTACTCATTTCCCCTGTATCTTCTGAAGAGATTTTCTCAGCCCTTTCTGCTCCAAAGTACCTTATTCAGAAAATCCCAAACTCTGCTGATCATTTCTGCATTGTTTTGTATTGCTTCTTTGCCTGACCATTTCTCCTGCCCTTCCACAAAGCAAGCCCTGGGTTTCTTAAATGAAGGAGGTTACTGCTCTCTCCACTGCTATCTTTATGCCTCATTTTGTCTTTTTCAGCTGATAAGGTACCACTATTGTGTTGGTTTTGTTAAATGTAGTTCTGAAACTTTAAAAGTTAACATGGTTTATTGACTAAATGTAGGTATAATTAGTAGCCATTAGGAATGAGACAATTCATTAGCTGCTCTGAAAATACCTTTCTAGTGGCAGGAGGATAATCAGAATTGCCTTCTAGTGAGACCTGCGTGTGAAGGTACAGTGCTCAGGAAAACAAACAAAACCAAACAGAACTGGGACTTTTAGTTATGGGGAGAACAAATACTACAGAAAAGTACAGATTAGGTATTCCAGACAAATGTATGTAGAATGCCAAAACGCCAAACCGGTAGAGGCATTCCAGGCTGGGAAATGCCACCCTATAGCCCAGCAGCAGAATTATCAAGGTGGAGACCTGCAGTGTTTGGTCCCCTCTTTTTGAGTCCCTTTTTAGAATGGAGCTCAGAGATTTGATAGCACCATCTCCAGAAAACAGCATGTGAGCATGGCCATCGTTGCTCCCAGCTGGGGTTGCACACAGCAAGTGGGCAGAGCAGCCATGTGCCTCACAGCTAGCTATGGAAGGAAATAAATGTGCTCTGCAACAGGAGAGGTCAAGCTCCTTCAACCCAAAAGAAACAGTCTTCCTCTGCTAAACAATCCGTTCAGCTGGGATTCATTAAGAAGCAGATAATAATAAGATGATGATGGCTTGGGGAGAAGTGTTTTACATCTTTCTGTGCGGGAAGGGATATTGCTGGGCTCTGAAGGTAACTGTCTGCCTGGAGCTGTGACAGAAAAGCCAGTTCTCCCTCCCCAGCCCAGTCAAATGGGAGGCTGGCTTGGCCCAAATAAGAGAGCTACTTAATTTAAATACCTTGAGGCAGGGACCTGATTTAATTTCAAGGCCCCTGAGGTCCTGTTGGTTAGAAGAATGGTTTGTCTTATGTTAGCAAAAGGCAAGGTCAAAGGTAGGTTTCAATGCATGGCAGGCTTGAGGACATTTTAACCCTTAAGTGTTTGCTTTTTATGATCTTGTACTTCTTGCTGCTTTATCAGAAATAGATCTAGTAAAAAAGAAGACTCAGCAAATACTATTACTTCAGCAGTATTTTTAAAGAAATGATAAAGTAGCTCACTTCTTTTTTGTGTTTTTTATGTTTTACCTCTCAGGCTCTTTATAGTCTTAGTGTTTGCTAAGATAGTGGCACAATACAAATTTCTTCAGAATGGTATCTTTGTGCAGAACTATGAAATGTCAAAAGCTAAGATGCTGTGAAATGAACATCTAATATTATCATTTGTAGTATCCCTCTCAATAGGCTTGCAGCCCAAAAAATTGAACAAGACCAGCCAAATCCACTGTGATCTAACTTCAGCTTACACTAGCACGACCTTCAACACATCCCCATCCTAAATCACTCAGATTAACCCACTTTCTCATTCTCTTTTGTTTGTGCTTTTGAATTACTTTTCTTTCAGTACTCTTCTGCTGTCTTAGGGGTATGTGGGGGGGTGTCTTTTTTGTCTTCTGTCTGTGTGGCTTCAGCTGAGATCTTCCTTTGACATGACAGAAAATGGTTGTTCTTTTTTGGATGACTGATTTCTTGTGACATACATGACACTTGTCACATTCACTTGTGAGATGCAGTGAGT
>NW_009942224.1:0-1156 GCF_000696875.1 Nestor notabilis | reverse complement strand
GAAGAGCAAAAATAAGTCAATGCCATGGAAGTACACGCAAAACTCAGGTGCTGTTTTCTCCTTGGGACATTCGAGAGTTGAAGAGGGAGCGAAGCATCTTGATATGCAGCCTTCCAATTTCCATATTTCCCCTTCTGTTCCTATTATTTCAGGATGAAAAACAGCTCATAGTTTGCTTTGCTGATTGTGCTTTTGGCAGAGGGACGAGATTTCTTCTTTTGTGCTCCTCGGATTTTCCACAGTACAAAAGTCTATTAGAGGGAAGAGTACTGAATATTAATTCCAGGTACTGCATTGTAAAGTTGTACCTGGCATTCTTGTTCGGATGTATTAACATTCCAGTTCAAACACATTAACATTCCTACACCCTGCTCTGACCTCACTTGTGCTGATTTACACTTATGTAACTGCTGATTGCTAAAGAGTTGTCCTTAATTTACACTGCATTGCTTTTAGTGAATGCTTGCAAGTGCATTTACAAGTGTCTGGTTATTTACTGTATTTCTATTTACAATTTATTTTTCAAAGAAGAGGGGTTTTATCATCCATCTTATGAAGGTGTTGCATGCATCACAGTAGATCGCACATTTTTTATCCTTTCCCCTACATTTTAATTTCTCTTAATTCTTTCTTTTACTATTCTTCATCTTAACCATTCTTCTTAATATTCCAACTATTCGTGTGAAACAATCGTTCTCCTCCTTTCGTGTGCATTCCCTTCTAGATCTAGATCTAGGTCCCTCACATTTCTCATGTGAGGTGCAGGGACATTCAGTAGCTCATTTCAGTCACCATGAAAGCCAGCAGCAGAATGGAGGCAACTTACTTCCCACCTCTGAGCCACAAGACCCTGTTTCGCTGAACTTTTAATTTTGAAACCTCTGAACTTATGAGTCAAATAAGGAATTTGCTAGATACTGATGAATAAATCTAATGACTATTCTGTGACCAGTCAAATGTGTGTGCTTTTTGCTTTGCTTCTCCAGTGATAGGCTGGAGAGTATGGAACTCTGTCTGGGGATAGGTGATGTGTCAACAGAGAGTTTGTGGGTCATGGTCAAAGGGACAACAGCAATGGGGGACATTACGGTGGGGATCTGCTACACACCACCTAGCCAGGAGGAATCTGTGGATGAAGCGCTCTTCAGACAGATAG
>NW_009942223.1:0-72959 GCF_000696875.1 Nestor notabilis | reverse complement strand
CGTAGGGGCTCGGACCTAGGTTGTTCCCCTCGGGCTTCCCGCGGATCTGCACCACAGTGCCCCGTGCAAATACCTGCTTATGGCTCCGGCTTGGGAGGAGGCCCTGCGGCCCACGGCCTCGTAGGTTATAGATTTGGGGTGTCTTTAAGTGCAGAATTTTCCAGCTATAAATATTACTAAAGCTTAAGCGAAGGTGTGTTGCAATCGCTGCATTAAAACATTTCTCCTATAAAATGTAATTTTATATCAAAAAATCAGCATTTCTGAAAACAGGCTCCTCCGTGGTTTAGGCTAGATCTGAAAGGCAGATAAAGTATTTGTTTCATCGTAGTACTTGTATGCAGCTGGCAATGAAGAATACTGGTAAAATCGTAACACCTGCACCATTTACCATTGGATTGTATGAGATACACTGAACATGTCCCTCCTTGCTAATTTAAATGGAGAAAATAAAGCAACACTTTGTGTAATTGCCATATTTGTCTAAAATGAGTACAGCAGGTTTTACATCTAGATTTAAGAGGCATTTAGGTACTTACAGTAAATACATATGTAGATAAGATTAACAGTGAGTGCTAAAATAACAATAGGAACTTCCCTGCGGAACAGCATTCCCACTGTTATAATGGAAGCACACTTGGAAATGCACCTGCCTTTTCCATACATGCATGCATGAAACGAAAAACCGAAGGTTTTTCCTGTGGATCAGGCACTTTATGTTCTAAAACACTTCCAGTATTAAGTTATTTAAAGAACTTTAAATGAAAAGATTCAGAGGATTCCTAAAGCAAACAGGTGTTCTATGTTGCTGCCAAATTATGGTAATTCTGGAGTAAACTTATTTCTCCTACCTAAACTCTCTTGAAGCATTGGTTTATATCAACAATTCGTGCTGCAATTTGAATGCTGGATGCTGAGCTCCTTTATGCATCATAAATAGAACCAAATCTTTCTGCATGTATCAGACAGTTTGGAGACAGAGACACAATTCTTTTCTGTGTTACTGAAATTCAGCGTTAATTCTACTGGTCTGAATTTACTGCTACATCTGAGAAGCCAGTGTCTGGTGTGTAATGTTTTGATTTGAGCATGCACAACGCTTACTGTGTATCTTTGAATTTGGGCCTCATTTGTTTGTTGGAAAAAGGAATTTGTTTTTGTTGTAAACCACAATGATTTGGATAGATGCAGTAGTTGAATATATAATGAAGTTGAAGTTTAATATTAGTTGAAGACACAAGTCATGGTTTAGGGTACATAATGGCAAATATTTGGAAATAAATTCCAAAGCTTAAGTATTTTCCCTGAAGTAGGAACAGATGATTCTGCCATCTAAAACTCTTACTTGTTCTTAAAATGTACTTCTAGTAACTGAACCTTGAAGTTTAGGGTTTTTTTTTTCCCCCTGAACAAGCAGATGGAAGGTCAGGCTGTAGCAGGGCAGGTATAATCTATTGCAAGATTGGAAAGCTGTCTGAAAGATGAATGTACATGTAGCCTGTCAGTGTCTGTCTTTGCCCTCGCTCTGAACCAGTTATGGTGCTGAGGAAAAACTGGATTATAAACATGTCTTTCCTTTGGTAAAACATCACCAAACACCCTCACGTCTTTATAATGTTGATGCCATTTGAAGTTCTACCACTGAGTTTTGATCACTTTTGCTTTGTTGCTCTTTTATAGGGTTTTTTGACCCTGAAGAAGGGATTGAATGTTGATAAAAGATATGACTTGCTTACAAATGCAGACAAGCCACAAATATTTATTAGGTTAAAACAGCTCTAGGATAAATAGCATGGCTTTAATTTCCTCATGTCTACAAATACAGATATAGTATTTAATGAAAGTTGTGATAGATGGGAGTTGTGAATAATTGCTAACATGGAAAAAAAATATGGAAAAATTGTAGGCTTTTTCATCTTACAAGATTGCATATATGTCTCACCAACAACTCCAGTTCCTCTAGTCTTGTCTCCCACCCTCCAAAAAAGTTTGCATTTCTAGGACCTCTGCTTCAGTTCTCCATCACTTCCTATCTTTTTTTACCACACGAAGTACGGAACATGGGAAAAGGAGCATAAATGTGCATGACCATAACTATTTGATAGAAAATCTAATTAATATGTAAGTTGTCTAAAAGTTAAATAAGGGATAAAAGGAAGAGGAGCTGATGAAGTTTTTAACTTCTTTGTATGTTTAAATGCAAAAATTTAAGCAAGGATACTTCTTAAAACTTAACATCAAAATGCATTGGACCACTTGCAGTTAGGCTTTCTGATTAAAAGATAGATGGCTTTTGGTTACTACTTCATCAGTCATTTCATGAAATATTTAACTTGATGTCCTGATTCAGTTTGGAGCTGGTTAGCATCCTGCTCTTTCATAAGCAATAGGGATTTGCATATTTATTTTATTGTCTAGTGTGAAGTAGGAAATACAGGCTATATGGTATGGAGCCTGACCCTCATGAGTCTTTATGAAGGATGTGGGCAGGAACTATAACATCATTTACTGACTGTAGCTTTGCCATCCCATGTAGTCCTTGGATTTTGATGAGGAAATGCAATCAAGTGATACTGTTATGTAGGGTAAGGCTACAGAGTAAATAAGCCTATGTGGTAATTGTAGCTTTTATTAGCATGCTGCCCCTTCGAGGGTAGCGAGAGGAATTTGAGGTCATGTTACATTTATTTATTTCATACTGGTAAATCATTTCTGTGCTTGCCTATGAATAAGTCATGTTTTTCATCTGCTGCAAATCAGGATAAATTGGTCAGTGTCGAGCTCTGTGCTGCTGCAGCTATTCTGGTGCCAGTACCTCAGCTGGCTGGTCCAAAGCTGGCCTGGGGATCTGTAACCCCTGCAGTAAAAGCACTATCTGTGTAAAGCAGCAGGAACTGCTGTTGAATGACCATGTGAGCTGTGGAAGGAAAGGCTAGTGGACCAGCACCAGGGCTTACATTTCCCTGCTGGGGGTCTCGGCTGGTGAAAGAGGGCTGCTTTTCAAACCCGTTTCCCTGGGCTGCCTGTGAGAGAGGCCAGGGCTTCTCCACTGCCTGTTTGCATCTCTCACCTGAGGAGCAGTTGGCTGGTGTATCTGGGAGGATGAAATAGTCTGACATTGCGGTGGCTTCAGGAGGAGGTTGGGTTTTTTGAATAAGGTTCTGAATTTATTATTGTTGAACAAAGTCTCCTTTTAATGTAGTATGAATATGTTAAAAAAAAAAGTGAGCTGAATTGCTGTTATTTTCAGTTGTACTTCCTAAGTGATAGCAGTCTCTAGTAAATGCCATTTGTCTGGGGGTGAAAGGGTAAATAAAATGTTGAAAGCCACAAAATGTATTTATTCATTGTTTTTAGTGTGCACAGCATGAACTGTGAGAGCTGAGCAGGCTACTCTCAAGCAAATATTTTTGCCTTCAAGTATTTTATTATGGGGGTGGATGGAAACCCCATGACTCTGGGGGGAGTTGGAGTACTTGCAGAGCTGCCATTGTTTTGCTCTCTTGTAGTACCAGAGCCTTTATTGAACCATTCACTTTCAGAGTAGCTCAAGGTTTAACTTGGTGGCTTTCAATTAAGTCACTCTGTTGTTTACCATTATGCCCTCCTCACTCACTATTATTTCTAAACAATCATCTTTTAACAGTAAAATGTAAAAGTGCTAATTGCAAGAAATTAACCTTCTCATCTCAGCTCTCCTGGAAAAGACAGAATAATCAGGGATTTGATAAACCAAAATATAAATAAGATACATCAGAATATAAAAAACCCTGACTCTCAGGTTGAGAGTGTAAGTCACATACCTTCACAGCAGTGCTTTTCAGGAGAGCGTAAGGCAGGTAATTAATTTTGTCCCAGCAGAGTCCTCTGGCTGAGGTGTCATTGAATGGTCATAAGGTGCTTACAAGTCAGGCAGAGCTATGGGAATGGCCTAGCTGCTTAGTTCCTATTCATCAGTCTCAGTGACCACAGTACCTTGGGAATTGGATGCGTACACACTTATTAGACCTGTAGCTCTTCTGTCAGCCTTCTGGAAGAGTTTTCAGCTTTGAATTATAAAGTGAACTGAAAGGGATTTTTAGACATGTTTATTATAATGCAAAGTTGCTACAGCCATGAACTCCAGTTTTTCTGTAGTATTACAAAAAAGTGAGGAGAGTCAGTGTTTAATTCTGGCACAGTCGGGATCTAATTTTAGGTCAGCCTTACTGTGGTCTCTAACTTTGCACATTCATGTTGTGATAATACCATATGCCCTTCCTTCATGTGCCTTTATGTTGAGAATACAAAGGTACACACACAGGTGTGTAAGGACCCTCGCATAATGTTTGCTGGACAGAAGTATGAAGCTGCTAATGGAAAGATTGTCTGTAATTGAATGTGCATTTTAGAAATCCTACCTTTTTGACATTGTCAGTGAAATTAGTGAGAAGACTACTGACTTACAGAGAAATATTTTTGTTTGTTGATTCCGCGTTTTGTCTCTCTTCATAAAAGTCAACCAGCTCATTCGGTGATGCTCTGATCACTAAATTTGGGAATTTGAAATCTTAGTTTTGCTGATCTTTTTGACTGATTTCTTAAGGACATTAGGCTTAGGCAGTTATGCTTTCTCTATGCCTATCGTATTGTTCAATATGTCTATCATGTTTTCTTTACAAAATTTTTTTTTTTTAACCTATTACGTCATTTTAGCTGAGCTTGAAAGGGAAAGTAGTAGGTTTCCAAGTATCATGCAAACAGGTGGTGAGGTGGAAAAGAGAGAAACCTTTAGTTCACATCAGTGAAGAAGTATTTGCACTATGACTAAATCCCTGATTATCAAAGTAACCACATAGAGGAACACTTAAACACCATGACCCTGGGGAAGAGCATCAGTGAACCAAACCCCCTACTGTGCCTCAGGTAATCCATCCACAAGAGGAAGATCCATAAAAGATCAAGTTCCATTGGTTTCTCAGAAAAATTTTTTTTTTACTCATAAACTTGAAATTAAATTTTGCTTGTATGTTCTAGCTGATAACTGAGTAGCTTATTTTTACCTTGTGCTGTGAATTATCAGCACTTTACATATGTGTCAGTGGCAGGAAGAATCTTATCAGTTGTATAAATTCACTGTTTCTTGCATTCAGTAATTTGTTGTGCATGTTATGGGGGTTTTGGGGTGAATTTCCCTGACAATAAACATTTCAACAATATGTTTATTGTTGAAATAATATTATTGCTAAAAATGTATTAGTTCTCCTGGCTGAATAGATACACCATGTGTGGTGAAAAGTCAAAAAAGCAAATAAAAGAAACAAATCTTAACTTTACATCTTAATTTTAAGTGTCATATTTTGTGAGCCTGAATGCCTGCTTAGGAATGTCTTGGGTGTGTGTTAAACCTCTACATTGTAACAGCAAATGTTGGTTGTGCATCATCCTTGATTTAGATAGAAAGCTTGAATTATTATAGCCATAAAGCTATTTCAAAGATAGTAGTTTCAAAACATCACAGCCTTCCAGTAGATATTAATAATTTATATTTTCCAGTACAGATAGTTTTATTGACTCCATTCTCCAGGGAGAAAGATGCACTTAAACATCTTTTTACTAATTTTGGCTGTACTTGAGGCCAAATCTTGAATGAAGTCATGATTTTACTTTCATGGCATGGAGCTATATTCATTTCATGGGTGGCAATTGAATGTTAGCTCCTGCTGACCGAAATTGTTTGTGTTTATAGGGGCCTGTTTTGTACACTGTTCCTCAAATATTTCTGCTAAAGAAAATGATAGGTTTTCTGGTATTTTTGAGCTGCTGGTTTTACCATTTTATTTCACCTTTCCAGTAGAAAAAAGATACAGAGCAACCTCTTCAAGAAGTGTTTTGGGCTATCAGAGATGCCGATCTGTCATAAGTTGCTACTAATAGCTGTGCCACATATGTATTTGGTGTCTTAAAAATGCACACAGCCCCGTGAGGGTAGCAGAGAATTGGGTTAATGATGTTCTTTTTAATTTTAACATTTATTATAAGAATAAAAGATGTTATGGGAGCTCTTTATGGTTTTTGTCTTAAAAAAAAAAAAAAAAAAAGAAAGAAAAGAAAAAGGAAAAAAAACAAAAAAACCATAAAACCCAAATCTTTTGATTTGTTGTTTGTAAGTTGTCAGATGCAAAGAACCAGCCTCATACCATAAGTTTTGAATTACTTGTTATTGAAGTTGGAAGACCATGATCTGACTATTGTAATATCAGGGGCTCCACAACAGCTTCCGTGTTCTCCCTCACTGAAAACCTGGAGGCTCCTGGAGCTCCCGTATCTCTGTCAGGGCTTGTATAAGCATAAGAGAAAGTATTCCTGCAGCTGTGCCTTTTCTTGGGTGGATGTGACAAGACAAAGGCATTGGGTTGAACAAAATCATCTGCCAAGCTGGAATTTGAACGCTGAATTAAGGAGAGGGAAGTTGAAACAGTCTCCATTAAGGGAACGTGCTGAGCATGCCTATTGTACAATGCTGCAGCAATACTAAACCGCAAATGGCTGCTGGCTGTGCACAGGCAGTTCTTTAATATCTCAGGATTTGGTGCATAATAAGCTAAGACCATTTTTCATGCTACCTATGCAATGAATTCTTGTTAACAATATTTGTTAAGGCATATTGAACATCCACGTTAAACGTGTATACATAATTAAATTCTGCCAGTGTATGACAAAAGAAAACCTTTGTTAGAAGAGCAAGAAAATTTGCACAGCTAAGCAAAGAATAGCAAATTGGCAAATAGCATAATTTTTGCCATCATATGACCCTACAGTGTATTTATGTTTGTATCCAAAGCAATGTATATTTACACTTCAGAGATGCCTGTTGAAGCTAAGAATATATTTCACAAGGGTACTGTAAAAGGTCTAACTGCGTTAGGGCAGCATTCTGTTTCACAGTGTTTCTGCTGAGAAGCTGCATTTATCAGTACAACTGATCTGCTGATGGTGCTGGCTTGTTCAAAGTAGCTGTGCTAATAATGTGAGTCCTTCGCTATATGTTCAGATACATTGTATAGATGAATACCTGCTGCATGGTAATGCTCAGCTTCGAGGGCACCCTTTTTCGTATCTGCTTTGTTTACATTCTCCGTAACTGGCCTCCAGTGATCATGACAGCACGCGGCTTTGCTATTTAATGTATATTCTCTTGAACAGTCAATGCAACTTGAAACTTTTGGCTCAGAGGCCACCTTCTGCAGGAAAGGTATTTCTTTTATAACCTTTAACATCAACCCCTTCTGATCTCTTTCTCTCCCTCTAGTTTTACCTCTTCCATTGTGCTTCTATTCAGTCAGTATTGTCAGTCTAAAAAAACTGACTGATTTAGGTATATTTTCATGTGTTTAGGCACATCTTTGACATTGAGAGATGCCCGCACTAAAAATTGCAAGTGTTTTCCTTAAAGTTCTTGGGAGTGAGAGCACTTTTGAACCACTGTAGTTGCAGGGGTTTTTTATTAGTATTTATTATCATTATTTTTTAACATCGATAAAACAGTTTATCACTTTTCACTTTGTAAATACTTTTGACAAGTTTGACTTGCAAAGAAGATGAGAGAAAATGGGCAAAACCTGAGAGGATAAGAGCAAGCTCTTCATGTTCCCCTTTCCAGAAGAATTTATTTAGAGGTCAGAATAGGCAACATAATTGATTCCTGCCAGAGGCAGTATGAATTTGTATCTTTACCCTTGACTTGACTTTTAGCCTACATTTATTTAGCCATGTAAATTGTTGTAGCCATTTCTTTTGACCATCCCCTTGGCAGTCTCATTGTTGACATTTTCACTTCATTTCCTCTGCATTTGAAGTCATAATGGCTGGAAATATTTTTGAAAGAAAGCGTGTAGGCTAAAACTAAGCACTGTGTCACTCTAATTCCAAGTGCTAATGCTTTCTAAGTTAAAGCAAACGTTGTGTAGAGGAAGATCTGTTTCTTCATGGGGAAGTTTGGACTAAATATTTAAATTGTAATCTTGAGGGTTACATCAGCTGTGATATACAAACTTAATGTTTTAAAGATGTAATTAAGGGTGTTAAGAGAGTTGATTTCAAGGTGTCCATAAGATAAATGAAAAGAATCCAATGGCCTTTTATTGAAGAGGAGAGGGATTAATGTTTAGAAAAAAGAATTTGGAAAGTGAATAGGCCAAGCTATCACTCCCCTGGAGATCCTATTATTTAATACGTCTGCTTTGTTTTTCAAACATTTCCTTCTAAAGTGGCTTAGAATTGATCAGAATCCTATTGTGTTTGAAGACAAGGCAAAATTACAGAGCTCGTTTACTGATGCAGAGCTCCAGTAGTGTACTGTAGGGAGGAGGGAGTCTTTCCTAGCAGTTGAGATGGCTCTGAAATACACGGTCCTACCAAGGACTGATTTGCTTTGACCAGAAATACATTGTTTCTTGTGGTAAGGATAGGCTGTGGTCATTGAGGACCACAGATCCACAGGTTTCAGGATTCCTCCCTAACTCACATTCTCTTAATGAAAAAAGAAGGAAAGCAATTAGAGGTTAGATGCTTGAGAGTTAAATGTTTTAATTCTCAATATCTGTATGGTTACCCTTCAGCATGGAACCACAGCTCAGCTGTTGGCTATTGAAAATCCCTGTCTCCACAGTCACAGTCCAGTGCCTGCTCCTGAAGGCAGGTGCATAAACCTTCCCTTCAAGTACAAAGTGTAGGTCACTTTTCTTCTTAAAACATATTTCTTGTAAAGATCTGCTGCTGAATGGGTTTCCCATTAATTTACGCAGTAGTGCTAACAGCTAAGAAACTCACCAGGATGCCAGAGAGCTGAATCTATTGTTCAGTAATTGCTGCCTCTTAAGTTATAGCTTAGCAGAGAGCACCCTAATTCCTATACTTAGGTGGACACTATTTCACTGTATAAAAAATAATGCCAAAGAGAGTGTGCACAGGTAGTTTGCAAAGTACTGTACTGTATTTACAGGTACATAAATAATCACTCGTGGGTTTGGGCCTGGCCCAACCTTTCTGTCCCTTCTTCTCAATATGCTCTGCAGTCGTACTACATTTCTGTTTTGTTCTTAGATACCTTGCTTGGAAGAACACCAAGTTTCAGTTTCCCCAGGGAAAGCTGGACATGAAGTTATGCAGGCATCTCAAATCCCTGTAACTTCTGGGTATGTGCAGAAGCAGCATTTATGATGTGGGAACTTGAAAGTGAGATCCTGAAAAAGCTGATGTGCCTTTGAAGAAGGCATTTTGGTGACAGATGGGCAGAGCCTTCTAGGAAGGGGGGTTTGGTCTGAGGACTGGTCAAAGACAAGGGCACTGGAGCAATTTAAAAATTCTTGGTTTCTCAATTGAAAGCAGCTATTTCTCAGTCAACAGGCAGTAATCAACCATTTGTATGCCTGTGTGCACTTGCACTGTGCAGACTGAGCAGGTGTAACAGTGATGTGCAATTTATACCTGTTGAGATTGCACATCGCTACCCCTGCTTTTGTTCTCTGGGCCTAGGGAATCTGGCACCAGTTCTTAGACTCAAGATGTCTGCATCAGAGACCAGTGCTCCCTGCACATTCCTCTCAAGAGTTGGATTCTTTCTGATGGGAATCCATGTCTTGTTCTGGGAATCATTAACTCAGAATTGGGAGGAATCTGTTTGATCAGTAACTGAGTACACAAGTGTTTTCAGACCTGCACAGTTTTTTGCTCACTTTTTCTTGCTTGTTCTGGCTGATGAACATTTTAGTTACCACATTAGAAGTCAGGAATGGTGTCAGCAAGAGGCTATGCTGCTTTGGGGAGTTCCCCAGAGGCAGGCTGGTACAGGTTGCACAGCTGTGAGGTTGAGAGTGTAGGCAGTAGCACGAAGGGTGCTTTGTGGCAACTGCAGCAGTCGGACGGACTCCTCAGCTTTGGTATGAGTAACTTGATGCTGCAATTCCATTTGTCTCTCCATTACCATTCCCTCCCTGCACACCCCCAAGTATAAAGGCATTTCCTAATTCCTTACAGGATCAGCAGATGCACTGCACCTCCCTTGTAATGTAATCACTGTTGGCAATAGAAACAGAAATACCCCTATAAAACAGCAAGAAGACCTCAGTGACTTCTCTTCAGCTATTTCCACTTTATGGAGAGTACCTGTGTGCATGGAGTTCTGTTTAGTACAACGTGCAACTAGACACTTGGTATGGTTTTGCTGCTGTTCACTGTCCAAAATATCATAAAGACTGAAACTGCTGCAATTTTGAAGGGTCTGTGGCTGTAGTTTTGGGAGATGTGTTTTGTTGTGAATTTCTTCCCCAGTAAACTAATATGAAACTTGTTGCCTCAGGAGAGCAAGTCAAATGAATTTATAAGAGGCTGTGCACTGTCATATAGCAACATTTCAGCCTTATGCTTAAGGGAAATTGACTGCAAGGATGAGGAAGCAGAGCCATGTATCTGCAGCGGTTGTGGCTGGATTTCTCATCCCATTGCGTTCCGCTGAAGCGTTAAATAGTGACTACTGCTGGAGACAGGATATTAAACTTGGTTCAATCATGTATGTGCTTCTTGGAGCTTTTGCTTCCTAAGAGGTGAATGAACTCCCTTCTGTTCTAGTCCTTGTAATTAAATAATATAAAAATGTAGAATGTATCCATAATTTCTGGCTTTGACTTACAAAGGCGAGTTAAAACCTGCTTATAACTCCCTCCTGCTGTGCTTAGGTGCTGGCAGACAATATAAAATGCTTTGTCAGCAAAGTAAAACAAGTAATTAGAACTAAGTTTTGTTGCACTGGGATGAAACTGTGACGTTCTTGCCACTTCAGACCAGGATTTCCTACACTGCCTGCAGTGTTGGCTGAATAATGATTTTGAATTAGTGCTACAGACTCTGTAATATGGTGACCCATCAGTATTGGGTTTTTTTGTTTTGTTTTGTTTTTTTTTTTTAGCTCTCAGTTTCATATACTGACCCTTATCCTGTTCTAGCTTCATACCAGGCCAAAAGTTCGTTGCAAACTTCCTCACACTGTTGCTTTGTTTTTTCCAGGAAAAAAAATGATATTGGGGCTTGAAGGGAGCTATAGGATGCATAGGAGACATTGAAACTGCTCTGGACTAGACCAAGCGTGAGCAAAGATGCTAGAGGATCTACTGAAGTGCTGTGCTCACAGGATCAGAATATGGCAGCTGCATCTGGGACTACCTCTGTATTAATTAAAAAGATAAAAAAGATGCAGGCTAAGGACAGTGTTCTCTGGCTTCTGCTGCCAGGTGGTTCTTGTCCGCAGTGGCTAAGCTGTCAGCCCTCTACCAGGAGCTGGCTGCCCTCATCCAGCCTGCCTGCTGGGAACAGTTCTGGCACCTGCTTCATCCTGCGTTATCCAGGAGAGCGTGAGGTGGTCTGAGCCAAAACTCTGAAATGTGCTAATTGTTCAACAGTATGAGCAGTGCTGGAGTCTCTGCCTTAACCTTGTCTTCTTTCCTAGTAGTCATATAGCCAGCATGTTTGCTTCCTAACAGATTTACTGGTTTTTTAAACGTGTAACCAGAGATGTTTATTGGAAGGGGGCTTTGGAAGTTTTCTAGTCCAGCTTCCTGGATGGAGCAGAACGCAGCTGGCTTGGAGTTAATGAGTCCTAAAGGTGGCTGCAGGGATTTAAAAAGTTCTGTTTCAGTGAGGAATGCAAATTTCTTTTTTTTTCTTTCTTTCTGTCTGTCTGTCTGTCTTTCCTTTCCTCACTTTCAGTGGGATTTGGCAGAACCCTGTGGTAGGTCCATAGCACTAGGCTGTGTGTCCTCCTCAGCAAGTCTAGTGTGTCCTCAGTCCTAGACTTTTTGCCTGGGTAAGGGTCAGCACTGCTTGCCTCAGCAGTGCCCTGAGCACTGTGGTGGCAGCTGTGTGTCCTCAGAGCAGGCTCCAGCTGTTCTTGATCTCTCCTCAGTTAGTTAAGGGTACACTTTCTCCTTAATTACATGCAGTGTATGTTTTATTTCTACCTCTGATGCTAAACTTCTGCTTGAATACTTTGCTTTATAGTCTTCTGCTCAACCTCAGGAATATATTAGGCATCTCATTTCTTAATGTGGGAAGGGGAGAGTTTGAGAGGCAATTGGTATGTCTAACTGGAGTGGGGAATTTCTGAATTCCAGGCATTTCCCGAGGACTAAATTGGTGTATGGTCTTTGTGACTTCATTGTTTTTTGTGACTTCATTGTTTTTTATCTGTAAATTGGAATTATCAAAAGGATTTCTTATAGGGGTGATGAGGACACTGATTGGATGACAACTGTAGTGTACAGGATAATTTCTTCTTTAATTTCATCCCTGTTTGTGAATATTCCTTCCTCCTGTAGCATCCAAGAGAGGAACCAAGTGAGGGTATTTGAAGAGAAGCTTCCATTTTTCCCTTGTTTGAAATTTCACAACATAACTTAGAAATTGGGCATACTGTTGACATCAAAATGGGGAAAATACTCCCTGAAAGCAATCTGTTACACATTATTCTAGCAAAATAACCATCTCCATACATGTCAAGTTAGAGTATGACTCATGATGTTTCTTTTAGTTTCTTCAGCTTCACTGTCTCCTGATTAATTATATCTAATTTCATACTAAATGGTTATTCAAGACTGTAAGTGGCAATTTGCTGATACTTCTAAGTAAAAATGACTTTGGAGGTGATGATTGCATATTCTGCAGTTGGACATTTCAGTGCCTCATTGCCTTTGTTCTTGTTACAGGTGCATGTGACAGCATTGCAGCAATGAGTGGAATTTTAAAGAGGAAGTTTGAAGAAGTTGATGGCTCCTCACCTTGTTCCTCAGTGCGGGAATCAGATGATGACATTTCTAGCAGTGAAAGCGCTGACAGTGGTGATAGCGTCAATCCATCCACTTCTAGTCATTTTACCCGTAAGTACTAACGTTGTGTATCTAAAGAATTCTTCCTGTTCCTCAAATTAGAATTGATTTTATGGTTAGATAAACATGATGATTTTAAATTGAACAGATCATAAAATGGACTTGCTGTTCAGTTTGTGACTTGCTCAAAATGACTTGGCAAACTTCCACCCATTTGCCTTCTTGTTAACTATATAGAACTATTTGTCACTGTAGAAATTTGAAGTCACTTGGAAGGCCCTGCCTATTTGCTATTTGAATTATGTAGCTGTTTATAGTTAACACTGGGAGTTGGGGTTAAGGTACTTTAAACATGTGCTGTAGGGAAGGTGTTTTAGTTAAGTTTGTTTATTTTCCTTAGATAAGTATACTACAGCCATCAGCTATCTGCAGGATTGCATTGGTAAGAGTTCTTCTCCAAAGAAAATAATAAGCTTTGTTTCATTTGGAATTGAGGAATATTGTGTATGGAATACATTATTGTGACAGTTTCTATTCTTCATGCAGGGGAGGGTATCTCTTTACTAGGCAACGGTATTGCATACAGATCAGAATTTGGTTTTATGCTGGCAAAGTTACGTGTGCAGCATATTTATCTAGGAAGAGTGAATTTACGGTTTATACTTGTAGTTTCCAACCTTTTTTTAGGTGTTTATGCTGTTTTTATAGTGAACTGCATGTTTTAAAAAGCAGGGGTTTACCTCCTTCAACTCTTGCGTGTAGATCTCCCTGCTGAAGTTAGTGGCTATAAAACTGTTTTCTTAAGACTGTGGGCCAGGGAAGTGGTGAGACTCCTCATTAATACCTATATACAGTGTGATCCTTCTAACTATGTGTCAGAGTGTGCCTGGATATCACATCTGTAGCATGTGTTATGAATATTCTTGTAACTGATTAGTCTACTGAGTGCTGCTGTGGAGTTTGAGCTAAGCTACGGATCTGAGGGTCTAAATCCTCTTTGCTGTAGTATGGAGCACTCCTGTGCAAAGGGTTGTACAGGCACAACTTTTTGGATGTGTTTACATGTAGCATTCTTGGTGTGGTGTATTATATTTAAGACACAGTGCTAGTAGGGGACCTATTTTATTGAAGTGCCGCAAAGGGGTGAGTGACCCAGTAAATCTCTTTGGTAGTATTAGGAAATAACTTGGTGATAATATCTGCATGCTAATATTCTAACTTTTGCATCTGTTTAAGAACTTAAATGATTATTCATCATAGGCTAAAAGCAGCCCTTTTACATCAAACAGTCATTGCCATCTACATGGAAGACAGCTATTTTACTGTCTTTACTTCACATTTTATTGTGAATACTCAGATAGTACAAAGAAGGCTCGCAGTTCAGGGGAGAAACTTGGAAGTTGTAATACATCTGTGTAACAATAAGCTTTAATGATAATTGGCACAATACATAATTCAGTTTCTGAATAAAATCTGTAACGGAAACTATAGCGTTTCAGTGTTGCGATTAATGATCCATATAACTGAGGTATTTATGGCCAGAGTAACAAATGTTTCTCTGTGCACACATACACACACACACAGAGAAATCATACGTATTACATTTTTTTAAATACATATATATCAGTTGGTGATACAGAAATAGAGTAAATTGTTTGCATGTGCATTTATACTACTTTAAAAAAGTATTATCTAATATAGATGCAGCACCCTAAATTCCAAGGAATCGATACAGAACAATCCCAGTATTATATAAGGCTGGTTTGGCAAGAAAAGAATTGAAAAGCTGGCCTCAGTGCTATATTTGAATAGGCAAATCTCAAGGTCCTTAAGGAAAAGGAGACTTATTTCTATGCCACTGAACATGGCATCTTTCAGTGTCTAACATTCTGCTTTGCTCTTCCTGTAATGCAGTGTACTTGCAGGAGCTTGATAAAGTTGATAGATTTTCATTTTACAGAGAATATTGATGCTCAGATGAAGTATAGAATGGAAAGGGGAAAGGTTGTTTTATCCCTAACTAATTACTTGCATCTTGCGTCCGTTATCTTTCTGTATGCATCAGTATTTTGTAACTTTACCAAGGACATTCCATGTTGCATCTGATGGGAAAGTCAGGTTTTGTTAATTTATTGTTGAAATGCTGCAAGTGAGATTTTGCACCTCCTTCTTAATACTAAAGCATATCAGTTACTTACACATTTACACAATCAATATCTACCAATTGAGCAGTCTTAGAAAAATCCCTTAGGTAACCTTAGGCACATCTGCTATGTATAAGAGCTACACTAAAAAGGTGAATCTTAGTGACAATATATGATAGTTAAAGTTAACATGTGTTTGCAATAAAAATTAATCATGTTTTATATTTAAAATAAAAGGAGTAAAGATACTTGGGGAATGCTGAAAGATATTTTTCACTTGTTAACTGACTACCTCTAGAAAAAACAGGTTTCTGTTGAGGTTGCATTTTATTTTTTATTCTCACATTCTCTTGAGTTTTCATGTGCTGTGCTTTGATTTGGGGAAAGAATGTTTTAATTGGACAATTGGTGACATTTTTATAGGCACAGGATTTGTTTTCATTTTGGTTTGTGTCATTTGTGTGTGGGATGCTGGATGCTCCAGGGTAGGAGAGCTTTTCTTTGTGTGTAGATTTTTTTACTTTTCAATTCTAGATTTTAATACCAGTGTTATTTGAAAAAGCATATTTTGAGTTTGAGGAATTGATATAAATGCTGAAGTACTTGTCAAAGCAGAGTATGTGGAAATTGTCAGTGTTCGTATCTCATGAATGCAGGTGTCTTACAGAGCTACTGAGCGATATTCACTTGAAAACCACATGCAGATGTGTTGTACAGTAATGAAACTGTTAACAGTGTACATTGAAAGGTGTTTTATTTGTTCTTTAAACACATTGATCTCCCCAGATAAAAGATAAGTGCTTTCCTAGGTGGAATATTTGAATCTGTACTTCTAAGGGCATATGGAAAGAAAGAGTTCTGTGAGACTTTTTCGGTAAATAGACCAAAAAAAGCCAGTGCAGAAGAAAGGCTGGCCAGATTCCTTGCCTCTGTTACATGCCTCAGTACCTCCTTGGTAGAGGTTATCTTTCTAAGCCATTTCCTGACACTTTTTCCATGGCTTTTCCTCTTTTTTGAGGCACCGTCAGATCCTGTGTTCTGCCTGCCTTCTGATCCTTTCTCGTATAAGTAAATCTGAAGTTCAGTATAAACTCTTCTACTGACTAGAAACGTGGTGGTTGTGGGTGACCTGTAGTCAACACAAAGTCCTATATATTAATTCTTTAATTTAGCTTCTTTAAAAGAGTGCCTAACGTGGCCCTCTGAGTCTTACTGTTTCTCTCCAATTCACCTGACAGATAACTTTTTAATCACATGTAGCTGTATACCTTTCAGTGCTTCAGCAAGCAGGCAGTTTGTGTATAAATCTATCTAGAACAGCCGATGCATCTTCAGTATTTATACAACCCTTGAAACAGTATGTATTGGGTCAAATAAACAAGAACCTTTCAGCTATCCTGCTCCATTAGCCTTAAGGTCAGTTTAACCTGTCAGCTAAATGAGGCACACAGCTGCTGTGGGTCACTCAGCTGGAGCAGAACCACCAGAAGATAGCTTTGGCCTCAGCAATTAACCCTGTAGTGTGATGGTAGAAAATACATGACTGGCGATCCCTAAGTGCTGTCTGTTGTGACTACTACACAGGGGTGAGTACATTTTCTTTAACAATAAATACATTTAAACAAATAAAGACAGCAACAACAACAAAAAAATACATCCCTAGCCTAAGTTACAGGTGTCTTTTTCTGAGTCAGGAAATGAAATTATAGTCCATAAGCCATAGACAACTGTTGCCAGGTTCCAACAAATAAATAAATGTAGTATTTTCCTGGTCGTGTATGTGTGTATATACATCTGTGTATTTTTCATTCCCTTACCCAAATGGTGATGGAGTGCCTTCATTACCACTGGCAGATATAATCCCTGCTGTCTTTATTACTTACTTTTCTCAGTCTATTGAGGTCATTTGAGTTTGATTCAGCAGGCTATTAGTCATACAGCTGATTTACCTTAATGGATGCCAAAGTATATTACTATTCAGTTCACGTACCTGTCCCATTTCACGGCTCCTCCTCCAAATCAGAAAGAAGATGTTCATCCTCAAGTAGCAGTCCAAGCATGCATATACACTATTAGTCAGGACTGAAAGTATTTGTTCCCTTTTTCCTTAGCGGTACATGGAATACAGGGCATGAGTACACCCAATGCCATTTCAGTTCCTTTAGGTTGCCATGATGAGCTAGGGCACCCCACCACTGTGTTTCATCAGCTCCACAGCAAGTTGTCTTCAAAATTGAATACTAAATGCTTGATCTGTTTTTCTGATAAAGAACCAAATGTAAGTTGTAGGATTTCATGCAGTTGAATGACCTGGGAAGACCTTAAGTCCTTTTTTTTGCTGATAAAAACTCCCCATACAAGATTAATCACAGATGTATCTCTCGAGAAACATACTTTGAGGAGCTGCTGCTTTCCTCTGGCATTTCAGCTAGGCATTTCTGGCCTAGCTGAAACATTCAGAGTAATGTCTTTTAATGCAGATGCTTACCTTCTTCACCTGCAGGGGCAGGTGAAATCACCAGCACCAACTCATCTGATAACATGATCTTCACCAGCAGGAGGTAGAACCATTGCAGTTCAGTTCCTATCCTCCATCAATTATCTGTATCTTGCCATTATCACTGTCATTAGCAAAGTTGTCCTGCAGCCAGCCATAATCATAGGTCCTGTCATTCTGCTAATTAGGGTACTGTCTTTTAAGAGTGTTGGATGTCTTAGATTCATTATAGAGTAATAGAATGGTTTGGGTTGGAAGGGACTTTAAAGATCATCTAGTTCCAACCCTCTGCCATGGGCAGGGACACCTCCCACTAGACCAGATTGCTCAAAACACCCTCCAGTCTGGCCTTGAATACTGCCAGGCATCCACAACTCCTCTGGGCAACCAGTTCCAGTGTCTCGCCACCCTCACAGTAAAGAATTTCTTTCTTATATCTAATCTATATCTACCCTCTTTCAGGTTAAAGCCATTACACCTTGTTCTATACCTAGATGCTAGAGCAGCTAACACACTGAGATTGCCTCATCTATGTGGCCATGAAGCACTTGAAAGGTATCCAGTCCTTTGAAATCTTTAGGAAGGTCTAGCTTGTCTTAAATTTTCTCTGCGTGAAGGGTAAAGTTTTATTTGGTGTGAAGTCAATAGCACAAAGCATTACTTGAGCTTTGAGCTTCAGGTGTGTCATTAATTGCTGGTTAATGATAGAAATCTAAAAGAAGTAGTGATGCTGACATTATGGGAAAATGCTTAAAAGGTGTAGCTACATGCAGGCATTCTTTTTTCATGGCATCTTGCAAACAGGCTTGGAATTTCTTTGTTAATGAGAAATACATTCTTACTGTTACCTGTTGACTCATGTTATGAAATCCAGACAAGCTGAGATATTCTTGGGTTTGATTTTAAAATAAGTCAGCTGGGCAGTAAGAAATAAGAAATGCAAAGAAATACAGTGAAATGTAGTGCAATGTCTTTGCCCAGATACTCATACAGCATGACAGGGCAGGGTACGCCCATGACAACATCTTATCTGCCGTCTTCCCTCTGGAATAACAGCTACTGTAGAAGGAGTGTTTTAAAAAAGCAAAGAGGGATTGGGAGGTAGGAACCCATGGCTTTTACAAGGATTTGTGCAACTAATTGTATTTCTACAGTTTTGAAAAGTTCTTTCCTATAAATTAGTGCATTTCATATGCTAGGCAAATAGCGGCATGGTTTTTGCCTTATATGATGTTTTTGTTGGCTTAGATGACATAGAGACTTTTTTTGTCAAAGATGTTCATGACAGATTTGCAAAATATGTTTGCAAATGCAGAGTCACAAGCAGCTGATGGACAGTTGTATTTGTATCAAATAACTGTTCACACAAGTCACCCATAAGGTGGGACAAAGGATTGCCTGTAGCGTCTTAGGCGAGTTCAGCAAATACAGTTGCTATGCATGGGTGGTCCTGCAAGGATCCATGGTAGCAGCTTTCCTCTTCACACTGTTCAGAGCTGGGGCCAAGGTCAGAAATAATCATCTGCGAAACAGCAGCTGGCATTTAGAGTAAATGGTGAAGCTGAGCACATTCAACTGTCTCCACTTCTCCCCACAGGCTGATTATATTTGCAGAATGGAGAAACTGGACTAGTATGATGAATGTCACAGAAAAGCATTCTAGAGATAGAGAGTGCTGAGGAAATAAAGCAGTAAAATTCCAGCTTTTAGCATGCATCCCAAGAATTTAACATTTCTGTGAGATTTTAGACAAAACTCTGAGGTAAAATCTTCAACTAAATTACAAATTAAAATCTCTCCTATTCATGTCAAACTTGTCTGTGAGCTAGTGTTTTTCAAATGTGACATACATAAATCTGGCATTTAGCAAGAATTCCCATTGAGCCCCTCCTGTGAGGTAAACTTAGCTTTGGCTTTACCCAAGAGGAAGGTTCCAGAAGGATGGAGCAGTGAAATGCTACTACAGTAGGTGATGCACACACCTTAAGCTCAAAATGCAAGTAATGCTTTGTGCTGTTGACCTCACACTAAAGGTCAAACCTTTAGCCTTCACAAAGAAAATTCAGGAGAAGCTAGACCTTCCTAAGGATTTCAAAGGATTTGATGCCTTCCAAATTCTGCACTCTAAAAATAAGACTTTGTCCCTGTCCTGTCCAATTTTCGTGTCTCAATTCATGCCTTCCTGAGCATGCATTTCCTTCCAAGACTTCCAGGTTCAAATTTACTTTAGTAAATACCTTCCTGCCCCCAAGCCCACGTTTGTTTTGGAGTGTGTAATTTTATGCCACGTCATTTCCTTCTAATGTGGATTTCTGGCATGTAGGAAAAGTGTTTCATCATTAAGTGTGTAAAATTTGTAAATTTAGTGTATGGAAACTCTTAGAAAAATGTCTTTTGGGAGGCAGCGGGGGTAGAAAGAGAGGTAGGAGGTAGAGGTAGAAGCAATTTCTGGAATGTGACCTTTTCCCATGTTTGTTTTCTGTGAAACTTGCAGAGCAAGGTGGCTTTTGTAAGTGATGCTCTGACCTGGATGGGTTAGGCTTTGCAGTTCTGCGGTGATAGGCTTGATGAAACACGGCATGGGTAAGTCATGGAGCAGGTGGAGAATAGTGTTAATCCTTCTTGCCATTGTGGTTTATATGGCACTATGAGTGTGTAAAAAGCAGACAAAAAAGAAAAGCAGCATTTCCTCTGGTCTAAGATAGGGCTGTAATCCAAAAGGCTGCTTCATGCATGTTTTTTCCAGCCTTTTGAAATTTTCATGTGCCTAAGTATTTCTGCGCTGGTGACAATGAATTGCTTTGCCCTCATTGATGCAAGAGTGCTAGTAATCTGCCGGGTAGCCATATGGTTCACATTTATTTTAATGTGTCTTTGACATCAGGAGAATAGCTGAGACAGCAGAAGAAAGTGCTTATGTCTTGGAGTTCAGCCAGAACTGAAATCATTTATGTTTCGTAATCAATGAACTACCAGAGAATCAGTAAAAAATGTTTGAAAACCATAATGGGCTTAAAATGTCATTCCTATCAGGATTTTGTAAAATTAGGAAGCAGGCTTTCATAGACAAATACAGCTGCAGTGGGATCTCTTCCGCAGTGGGAGATTTTGGATTCTGTTTTGCCTTCTAAACACACAGAAGGGACCATTCTGTCTTACACAGGTTTCCCAGTGCTGTAACTCCACTGCCCAGGGAGGAAAATGAGCATGTTCAAAGGCAAACAAAAAGCGGAGCTGTACAGTGCATTATATGCATGTGGGAGCAATTCAGGAAAACTTTGTGTCAGTCTGCCAGCACATTATTACTGTTGCTTACCTATTTCATTGGTTATAATTTATTCATATGAATAATGAGACTTGGATGATTGTCATAAGGAAACCCTGGGCTGCTAGTGTAAATATTGTTAATATTGATTTTCCGCTTTGGAAAATTACTTTTATTGGGATTTGAGAGTTAGATGGGCGTGTGATGACATCTCTTACCAAAACACAAGAAATATATTACAGATACAGCTCACCCCCACGTGCAGAGGTCAGTAGGAATCTCCTCTACTTCCAGCATCCCACTCTGTGCTTTGAAAATACCTTGGTGGGTGGCAGGGAGAGGAACGAAGGGCACGCAGCTTCAGAAGTTAGAGAGCTGCTGCTACATAGCTTTGAATAAGCTGTGGAAAATGAGCTACAAATAAAATTCTTCAGTCTCCCAATAATGCAGAAAAAAAATTATTTGCAATACAGAAAGTAAGTGGAAAATTCTTAAAAGTATGAGCTTGTTGGTAGAAATAAGGTGATGGCAACAATTGCTTGAAACTAACTCAGCAGCAGGACTTGATGATTTCTTCCATATACCTACAACACTATGGAGACAGTTTCTAACCACAGTGTTCTAGTTACATTTAAATATATTACAAAAATATTGACAGTGATTTGTTAGAAATCTGTGCATTGCTGTCTTTCTTCACCCTTGTCTATTCACACATTCCTCTAAACACATGTTTAAACTTTTTTGCCATATATATATTGCTTTATTCTCTTTTATTAGCTGTTGATGAACAAAGGCCTTTCTTCATTCTCTAACCTCATGTGACTCGAATGGCTCTCATTTTTCTTGCCACCTTTGCTGAGGAGTCTTTTTCCAACCCCAGGAAGTTTGTTTGGTGACAGAATTCCAGCCCAAATCAGTGTTTTGTACAACATACTTTAACCAGGATGAATGTGACAGGGAAGTTTTATTGTCAAACCGCTGTTTGTAGTATTTGCCCTTCTCCCATTAATCGTCAGCATGACAGAGATGTATGAGAGACAGCAGCCTAAGCAAGAAAGAACAGCAGCCATGGAAGCTATTTTACAGCACAGTTTTATTTTTTAAGGCTATTGTTATTTTCATAATAGCTGTGTATATATATATTATTTTTTAATGCTGATACTTCCTTCAGTTTTGACTTTAAAATTTTATTTTTAGAGTATCTCTGAAAAAAGAGTTAGTGTGGCCACACAGAGGTAGTGTGTATGTGTTTCATGTACACACGTGGGACACCCTGTCTTGAAAAATACATTTAATGCACTTGATGATCAAGTACCTTTAGGCTTAGCAAGAAATAAATCTGAGGAACACTGCCTTTCTGGTAAACCATCTTGTATGCCATTACTGTTAGCCACTGGGTGATAGAAATGGTACTTTTAGATAGGTAAAATATTGCCATTTTGAATTACAACCATTTAAATAAGAATGTTGGTAATAACAGTTATGATTTAGTGTCCCAGTGTAGGAGATGGTGCATAGTTTATCACCTGTGTGACATAATGGTGTTTGTAGTCTGTTTTTAATCTTTTGAGAGTTGGTGTTCTGTGTCAAATAAACCACAGGTTGGGTAAGACAGCCTTAGAGTCAAGCCTAAGTCTGTGCAATCTGGATGGGTGGTGGTGTGGCAGAGTGGTAATGTGTGGAAAAAGGTTGTCTTGAATTAGACAAAGCTTGTTCCATGGCGGTGCACAGCCTTATGAATAAATCACCGAAATACCGATTTCTCAAATGACTGCTGAACAGTTCTCTCTGTTGTGTGCTGCAGTCAGTGACTGAAAAAGGACCTTACAAAAATACTGAAAACTGAAGGGCTATGATAAAAACCCTTGGTACATAGTGTTTAGTTATTGTGCCATTCTGCAGGTCTCTTAAATTCTGGAAACCTTAGAGATTTCTCCTATGTTCAGTATCCAAGGAAGTACCTAAATCAGGAATTGTGCATAAAGAGAAATGGCAGAAATATTATATGTAGTCATGAAATAAATTATAAATGCTGTAGATAAAGAGAATTGTAATGAGGGAGAGAGGTTAATAACTGAGGAAAAGATGAATAAATGCATCTTACTGTGTATCTGTGGAGGCACATCATGGACAAAGATAGCAAGAGGGTAAGCACAAAGAGCAAGGTGTTTCCAGGATGGATTAGCCATGCTTGGGTTAAACAGTTGTTTGCTATTCAGTTTTCCTTTGATTCTTTTGGCCCCATGTGTAGGAATTTTGTTTAGAGATAATTGCAGTTTTGCCGTAAGTGGTGTGTGGTGCAGATGACCTGTGCTGTGGCTGTTAGCTCAGGTCAAGTGCTGCGCTGCTGGGGCTGTGCTGCATCTGCAGCAGCTGGTTTTGCACGGCAGCTGATCAGCCTGCAGGACCTGACATGGCCCCATGAGGAGGCAGGCCTGTTGCCAGCAAGTCATTAACTTGGGCTCTGCTCTGCTAAAGCCAGAAGCTGAGACACTCGAACGTCAAATGCCAAAAATCAAAATTTCAGCAGTTGATGTTACTTCAAGATGAGGAATTTTGACAGTTTGTTTGCACGTATCTGTGTCTGAAGACCTTGTTCAGGTATAGTGACCTTTTCTGAGAGAGAGTTCTGTAGTGGTAATTGTTATCAGCATCATCCTTCCCTCTGATAATTGATAAATTTTATGCATTACAGTACTTATGTATCTCTCAAAAATACTTAATTCCATATAATCTTGAAACATAGAACTAAAAATTATATTAATTGTTTAAATACACAAGAATGGTGCATTTCCCCTTCCCCCGGAATTTATCAGTCTTGTAGTATATAAATCTGTTAAAGATCATGTGTGATCCATAGGACAGTTTTTGATGATGGTGAGTATTCCTGTTCCCTCTGGCATCCTCACTCGCCTTGAACTGCTAGAATGAGATGGTGGCATCTAGTTCCTGTTGACAGCGTGTCCAGCAGCTGCTAAAAAACCTCATCTCTGCAGTCCTAGCACACTCTGCCTGTCACCTTTTTTGTGCAGAACAGCTGACAGTGGCATCCCCTGATACCACTTGTTACACAGGCAGATGGCATGTACATACTTTATTGAGACTGGCCGAGCAGGGAAGCTGTTACTAGATCTCTTCTGGAAAAGTGTGGTGTTTACATTCTCTATGGATAAATTTTTAGGTTTTGGGCTTTTGCTTCCCTGCAAAACCGTTGAAATTTGCTCCCAAGAGGTACGCAAGCCTGGCGCAATCTGCATCCCTCATTCTGAAGGGAGCTTAGTAACTGATTAAAGTCAGTAAATTCTGTCTGGGCATGTGTTCATGCTTTCCAGTATATCAGAAAATATGTATTTTGTATGTCCTTCTGCTCTCTCTTGAGTTAAGCAGTGTCCTTAGCAGTAGTAACAACTGATTTGAATGTAGTATGTAAGGTACAGTGCATGCAAAATAGCATATGCCCCAACCCTTGATAAGATGAGCTGAGAATCTCAGTTCTGGTTGGCTTGAAGCAATAGGGATGAATAAAGTTATAGCACACTTTGTCCCTGATGTTAGAAAATTGTTCAATATTTCCATTCAATATCTAATAATAATTTTTTTGAGGTCACTTTAAGGCAGCCCTCTGCTCAGACGCTTCAGGAAGTGTAGTAGAGCAAGAATATTGCACCTCTGTGGTGCTTCGTTTCCTGTCCTTGGTTACTGAGGTAGTCACAATTGTCCAGTCCTCTCACTGACATCTCTAACCTATGCTTTTGCATAATCATATAAAATCCTGTAATCTTTCGCAGTTCCTGCCTGATCTGTTCTTGTAAACAACATTCTCATAAATATGAATGTATTCTGGCTACTTCCTAGCAGTACCACAGAAGAGAGGACTGTAGCCTTAGCTCTTCCCTTTAATGAGCTCTTAGGTGAGACAGAAGCAAACCCAAAAGATCGGATGTGTTTCAGAAAACAATAATCATGTGCAGTCTGAGGGCTCTGAATGTTTACATGCTTGTTCGCTTACACAGATTATCATATAATTTGTCTGACTCAGAACTATCATATTAATAAATAAAGCCATGAACTTTGATGTAATTTATAACAAATACATGTCAGCTGGATAGTGCTGGATTTATAGCACTGGTGGTGTTGCAGTTACAGTATGACAGCATTTTCTTCAAGTTCAGCTTAGTTCTATTTTAACATTTTTGTCAGTGATCTATTAAAAAAACCCCAAAAAAGCAGCTTCGATGGTGTGGCACTGATATTATGATTACCAAAAGAGATAAGAACTATCAAAAAAGTTGAATACGTGTGTTAATTGGGTTTTGGAAAGACAGCTCATGACAGTCCTACTGAGAGAGACTGCTGACCAAACTTTTAGGCATAAACATACAGTAATGTATGAAATTCATATTCTAAATTTTGACAGCATGCACATGGGTATGCCCACTCCACCCCAAAAATCCATACAGTGGAAAAGTTCATTTGTGTAATCTGGTTTTTATCATAGATGACATTCTTTTTTTTTTTTTTCAGCTGGGCAGAGTCTTCTGCCTAGGTTCATTTAACTCTTAATATTAGTGTGTAGCCTGTGAATAAAACTTAAGGTTGATTTCTTTATGTATAGAAAGCAGTATGAAAGTAGTACCTCTTCCATAAAGACATTGGCAGACTTAAATGGAAGCACTTTTATTGCAGCATTTGGTATTCCTGCTAGTAAGCAGCCATGTCAGGAGTTCCATAGCTAAGGTCTAAACCAAATTGCAGTAGGTGTAGACTTAATGTGGTAGATACTGAAGTTTACATATGAGGGTTCAAAGGCATTCACAACTTGTGCAATTTGCAGGCACAGATACCCTATATATGCCTCATGAGGCGCATATATACATATTTAAGATTAACCTTCTATCTTTCCTTTAATATTTTACTGCAGTTTTAACTCATTCCATTTGTGGCTGGTTCTGTTTTCTTAGTAAAACAGCTGCTTGCCCTTCAATAGCTGTCAATATTTCTTCTGAAATAGGGGCAAGATCCAGTTGAGAGCCAAATAACATCAATACTGTTGTATCAGAAATTGGATCCCTCCCAGCAGATATATCTGCTGCTTCAGCAGAAGCAGGATTTTTTAACATGCACTTTCCTGTGCGTAAGAGCGTGTAGGCAGTGAAGGTTCTGACTTGGAGTATTTGCTTTCATGCTAAATTGAAAGAGAATGACACAAAATCAAAATTACTCCATCCTCCAAACTCTAAAAAAATTGGTCTTATTAAGGTAGTTTTGTTTTGAAACTGTGGCATATATGAAAATGATCAGTACCTTAAAATAATATCTAACATAGGGCAAAATTGACACACCCCTATGAACGGGACCCCTGTGAACTAGACTGTTCTAACAAAATAAACCTCTTCCTCCACTAAAAGCTTCCTGTAAATATTTTTAAAGGGCTCTGTTGATCTGAGATTTGCTAAAACTTGGATGTAAGTTTTAACGTGCCTAATATAACAGAGCTTGTCTTTTGATTCCTCTGTGTACGTCCTGTGCCTTTTTTGGAACACCCTTCACTGAGAGCATGCAAGTGGATAAAGGACCTGAGCTTATTTATCTGTTTCATATTTTTCATCTAATATACCTGCAGCATATCTGAAGAAGTGCACGTTATTTATACAATAACCCAGACTTCTAGCTGCTTCTCAGTATTTAGGAAAAATAATGTTATTTTAATGTATTACTGAGCCCAAAATAGTTTTATGATTATGTCAGCAGGGTATACTGTCTGAAGTTTGGTTTTAGGACTGTATTTTATAATATACTTGGTTTTCATATAGTTAGGTAGGTTATGCTGTTTGTTAGATTAAATTAATTCTAGAATGTAGAAGTTTGGAGTTTTCACATTTGTAGTGATTAACATTTCACTACATAATAATATTGGAGAATGAAGTCTGTTTTAACTGTGACAATAAACCAGGCCTGTTATGAAACCAAGGCTGAAGGCCAAGTGCTCTCAGTCTCTAGATTGGAAATTTTGGATTAGCACCTAAAGCAAGTGTACATCTTGTTGCTCTTACTGCTCTTACGGAATGGTTCTAAGTCTTTCTAGAGTGGTCAGGCACCTTTTTAATCATTTTACTGCCTGAATCCTGTCAGATAGCTCATACCTGCTAAAGGTATAAAAGGATAATTCACACCTGCCCAATTCTTGCTTGTAACCTGCAAAGCAATGACTTACCTATTTACATTCTCAACATCCTGTTGCCATTTTGCAAAAAATGAAATCAGGTTGGTCATCTTAAAAATCAAGGGGCCTCTCTTAATCTGTCTCTAACATTTGTGTCTCTTTTTTTCTTTTTCCTTCTCTAAAGGCTCACCAGTGTTACCAGTGAGAAACAATAGAGCAGCATTGTTGGAAGGACTTACTAAATGTCTGAGAAAAAAGACGATATTTAACAGTTAAAATATGGCATTTGTTTGTAAACAAATCCATTTTCTTTGATACTGCATATGTGTGTAAGAAAACTGAGCATGAACGTGAGGGGAATCAGACAAGAATTAGAAAAGACTAGATTTAATTTTTTGTCAATTCTACACATAAAATATATATGCACACATGTGTATTCAGTGGATGGCAGCAGAAAGAGAATAAAAGTAAAGAAAAAGTGGATCTCATTGTTAATCAGTATTATTCCTATATTATTCTGTAGTGATGATGGTACTAATTTCTGAATCTGAAACACTAAATATACTGCCTTTATAGTTTTTCTAACACATTTCTAGCATTTTGGATCGTAAGAGATAGGAATCTTTTCTGCCAATGTGATCCAATGCTTTCAAGATGTAGTTGCAGATCTCTACAGCTAATCCTTGCTGACAGAATAGTAACAGTGTATGCAGAGCTGTGAGAGATTGGGTCTGCTGTTCTCCTCACTGCTGTCACATGCAACATTGCTTTGTTTGCAGGGGTTCGAAAAGCAGGCAAGTCAGCGGATCTTTGAGGTGACACTGTGAAAGAAGTTCTTTTTCCTGTGATTTATTTGCTTCTTTGGTAAAAGGATAAAACATGTTCATAATGGTATGGAACAACTGTCTTGGCCAAGAATTTCTGATCTAAAGTAGTTAATAGTGTTCATGATTGTAGCAATTTGTAAGGGCTTCTAGGTTTGCAGGTACAGTAAGTATTTCTAATGTTATCTCCTCATTTAAACTGCACATGTCAGAACTTACATTGTGTACAGGGTCAGGTGTTGCTAAGGTAGGTGGAACTACACAAGTGATGAATTTGCTATACGACTGCAAGTGATCACTCATACTCACTCATGTGCTCTCTATCTGTTCTAGCTTCTTCAATCCTGAAGAGAGAGAAGCGGAAGAGAGCAAAAAATGTCCATTTTAACTGTGTTACTGTGTATTACTTCACGAGAAGGCAAGGATTCACCAGTGTTCCCAGCCAAGGGGGAAGCACACTGGGAATGTCTACTCGCCACAACAGTGTGCGCCAATACACACTTGGCGAATTTGCGATGGAACAGGAGAGGCTTCACCGGGAGATGTTAAGAGAGCACCTAAGGGAGGAAAAACTCAATTCTCTAAAATTAAAGGTAAAAATTGATCAAGACTTTGATCCCTGTCTTATTTGTTTAAATGAATAGTGTCAGAGCTATATGGCCCCAATACCCGTGCGTTAAACAAAACCATTTCCTTTCTGCCAACTCCATTTTCGGTTAAAACAATGGCATTTTTCTTTTTTTAAACTTTATTTTATTTTACTGGAGACATATTTTTGTTCAATATTACCAAGTGCTGTTGTAGCTCTTATTGATGTGTGCCTTGGAGTGCTTTACAGGGAGATTGTTATTTACTTCCTGTTTTCTACAGAGAGGAAAACAAAGGCAGAGAGTGGTGGAAGTTAGCCTTGAATAGGGTGTTCAGCAGAAGTCTGGAAGTGGCAGAGGGAGAATGAGTCTTCTGAGCCCTTGCACAGTGCCCTGTTAGACAAGGGAATCGTAACAGTCTAAGTATAGAAAGTGAAAGAGCTTATTTTCTTGGCCAACTTGAGCGAATTTGGCTAACAATAAGAAACAGTAATACTGAAAATACTTATTTTTTCACTGTGCCAATTTATATGGCCATGTGTATAATGCTTCACCAGAGTACGTCTGTGTTGAAGGAAGAACGTGTCAGACAAATTAACTGGCTCTATCAGTTTAGCCAGAACAAATCTTGGCTACAGTTTTGAAGCTTTTTTAAATGTAGCATAGGAGAGGAAAGAAAACTGTATTTGAGTAGAGGAGGAGAAGAGGATTGTGCGTGTGGAAGTGGCCCTTCTGCCTCTTTAAAACTGGTAGCAGAACTTCTGGGTTTGTTGTTTTTGTAGTGGATGTAACACTTCCTGTGTAATGACTTGTGTTATATGTATTTCAGGCTCTTTTTCAGATGAATCCTGTAATTAAGTGAACAATATTTAGAGTTGTAGCCAAACTGCTGTGCTTCATAGCCCCTTTTTTGATACTGTATCTGTTTCAGATACCACTGCAGTTGCACAGAGCAAACTGGTACCTGCCAAGTTTAAGAAATGCCTTTCAGTATGTTTCCCATAGAAGGAACTACGTTCATGAGTTCTGTGTCTGAACTCCTGAAGAAGTGTGTATGACCCTTACTATTGTAATTATTTTCATTTCTCAGTCTCCTAATTGTTTTTTTGTTTTGTTCTTGGTTTTTTTGTTTTGTAGTTTGGGTTTTTTTCTTTAATTATTTGAATAGCTAAATAGATTCTTGAATAGTTCATAAAATGTGAACTGTCATAACGAAAACAAACAAACATAAAACCACTGAGGATAAAGGCAAATTAAAGATGGATATTTGGATAGGTTGGAAACCAAAGGCTGGAGTGTGACTTATCACTAGTAGAGATTATACCTTCAAACATCTCATATCACAGCATCTTCAGAGCACCAAGTGTGAGTTGAGCTCTGTCAGTGTAACTAATGATTCTGTGTAGATCCCTTGGCTGGCTTCCAGAAATCCCAGTGGAGTGGGTAAAGGCATGCAAATCTTCCGCTTTTCCTTTTTATAGCTAGAAAGTAAATGAAGAAAAATCACAGGTCCTATTTACCTCTAAAGATTGGATAAGGCCTTTTAGCCTTCATCTGTATGGAGCAGTGCTTGGCTTTGTGTGCTTTCATAAGCCTCCTCTTGGGTGGGATGAATCTCCTTTTCTTCACTAACTTCACATCAGCCCCCTCCCTTTTCTGGGACATGGACTCCACTTCCTGCTCCTCTTCCAAATACAGTATGTTCTTCCATCTCCCCAGTCACTTGTTCAAGTAGATGATAATCTTTACTGTGACTGTTAAGTTGCTGAAAAATATCTTCATAAGTGTTCAGTAAGTGAATACTCTACAGCATGTATAAAAACATAGGGAACAGAAAACTTCCTTTTTGAAGCAGGCCATTAAACTCGGCTTAGTTACATCTCTAGTTATACACTTGGGTTAAAAAAATAAAGTAAAAACTACTTTCCCTCCCCAAACTAAATCTAGGACTCACTGAATTAGTGAAGAGTCACAGTAAAGCACTTGGCGTGTTTTATTTGCTTAAGACAACTTGGCCTTGCTGATTTCCTGTTGTAGAGATGGAAGAGCCACATGGTCACTCACATGGTTTCTGGATTCACATGAAAATGAAGCGCTGTAGCATTCTAAGGTGACAATGTCAGCAATTATGGTCTTTAATGAAAATGTACTAATCAGGATTTGCATCGGAATTACTGTACAGCACAGAAAAACAAAATGAGAAAATTAAGTAGGGCAGAGTTTGCTCAAAAAGGTTTTTCTTTGTGGTTTTAGATTGCAGTTCCCTGTTTGGGTTTTTGGTTTGGTTTTTTTTTATTTTTTTTATTTTCTTTGCACCGGGTTAGATGCAAGTCTGTCAGTAGAAAACATTTAAAATTTGTCAAGAAAAAATAGAAGTACAGGAATATACTGAAATTGTGTCTTCATAATATGAGGTACAGTCTATGATTTTACTTGCTAAAAGTGAAGAGCCAAATAAGAAACTTCTCTTAATTAAAAGCAGATAAAGACTTTTAAATCATTGTCAAGTCACTTTAGCCATTTAGCACCAGCACTTTGGTGTAAACATTGTTGACAGTGGCATAAACAAACACTCATCAACAGCAGAGTGTGAAGAATCTAATGCCAATCTGGACATAAAAGCCATCTTGTCAAGATGAAAGGTACAAGGTAGGCTTTTCTTTAATACACTGTCACTTGAGAAAACAAAACATTATGAGTAAGCACAATAAATTAGGTGAAATAGTCCTTTTTGCTTGCTCATAACGTCTCCTCAAATTAAGATCTGTTAGAATGATGAGCATGACACTAGTGATGTTAAGGCTCCCGGGTCTATGGACGGAGTTGGTTTCCTTTGTGGGAAATTGTAAGGAATAATTTCCAGCCAGGGCAAGCAAAGGTGTCTAACCTGAATTTTTCACATTTTACAGTTGAAGTGAATTTCACCCAAAGGCTTCACGTAGTCATTGCCCCTTGCCCTGTTCTGTTGTTATGACGTTAACCTTGAGCTTTATGAGAGAAATCTAATCCATCTACATATCAAGTTTAATTCAGACGAGCAGTATTATGACAATCAAGAGAACTTAATGTTCCCCTAAAGTTCTGTACTGGAAAATGTATTTGATCGTTCTTGGTAATCTTCCTCCCTCTGTAGTTACCCAGTCACTTATTCAAGAAGTGTTCATATCTTCCATTTCAGTAATTCATTTGTTCTGTGTGTGACAAAGCAGTTTAGATTTGAAGGAGAAGGAGGAGACAGGTTTGGTATGGTTCTATAGGTGCCTTTGTAAGCTGAGCAGTTACAACATTCACCTCATGGGTAAGAGCCCTGAAACTGAATTTTATTAAATACTAATTGAATAAAACACTAAAATAATTATAGAAGCAGGGATTAGAATTATTCCCCAATTTCAAACTTAAATTCTGATAGGCAATTAAAGAGCTGTGATCTGCTTAAGGAGTGATATGAGCCTTGTGTATTTAAAACTAGAGAATTCAGAATTCTTAGGTAGGTCATTCTCCTATTACATATTATCTAGCTAACAAAAAATAGAAAATATAAAAAAACCAATCAAGGATGATGCCATTCTGGATTTAAACATTCATGCTGAGTTGCATGTAGAGTGGAATATTCCCTCCCACTGGCTTAAGGCAGCTAATTCAAGATGCAGTTAATCACTCTGTGGATTTACCTGTCTCTCAGTGTAGATTATACAGAGGAAAGGATGACTTCTAACGTTGTCTTTCCTACCTTACTGAACTAATACATTGAAATACCTGCTGTAAATAATCTCTCCATTGTGCCAGGGCCAGGCAGGCCAATTACGTAACAGCTCCAGTGGGGGAGCTCTTGCCTTCTCTTTTTCTAGCCACTGTAAAGGGAAATGAATAATAAAAAATAGAGTAAGAAAACAATTTGTGGGAAGTTTGAGAGGACATTTTGCAAATGGCTGCATGGAAGATGAAGGAAGAGGTAGAAGTTTACACACACAAAGAAATTTGAATGTTACAGGGTTAACAGACATGGTAAACAAACTGAAACATGAAATAAAATGATGGCAGCTGTGGAGGCTGCAGTTACAAAGAAAGATTGAGAATACGTTGAAAAGCAAAGGAAACAGTAATGCCTATAAAGCAGGGTTGTGGAAGTGGCAGAACACCTCTGCATGAACTAAATACAGTGCTGAACTGCTAAGAAGAGATGATTACTGCTCTCAGGAGAATTTTCTTTGTGCAGCATGGTGCGCACACGTACGCTGTATGTAAGGACTACTTCTTCTCCTTCAAAGGGAAGAGTATTGCTTTTAACCTGACTTTACAAGTCAGGAATAAATAGTTGGGAGTTTTTTCTATGATTGCCTTACACAGTTGTTATAAACACAAAACTGCAATTACAAGGAAGAGTAGGAGTCAGTAGGAGTTCACTGTCAAGTAACTCAGTAATGCCGTAACTGACAGTTACAATCCAAAAGGTTGTGGAAAGGACAAACTGTTAATGGGAAAATGAAACAGCTGGGAATATAATAAAAGCAGAAATACTGAAATGGGTAAGATTCAGGACTGCTTTCTTACACACGAAAGCACAGCTAAGTGGAGATGACAGGATTTAGTAGTAGAAAAACAGGAGTTACCTTTACAGTGACAATTGTTAAATGTCTAAGCAGTGAAATACATAAGAAATAGGCAATATTCATTATGACTTCAGTATTTTATCTGTATTTAAAACTGGTAGCTAAAAAATTATTTGGGATAACAGGGCAAGCTGAAACTTTCTGCAAGTAAATACGGCAAAACAGAGAAAAAAATTAGAATGGCTATTTTTTCTATAGGTAAGAAACATTCAAATTACATTCACTGGGACTATTTTTCTGAGGTCATGGTGGTGCCCATAATGAAACTGTTAAGGCAAATGAGACATGAGACTTCACCAGTGTATAATTATCACATAGTTGCACAATGTTTTCTCCACAAAAGTGTGAGACCAGGTTGGGTTGGCTAGTGTAAGTAAGTAAGTCAGCAACCTCATCGACAACATTACATAGAGCAAGAACATTGGGAATCTGTGGGGTTTTGTTTGTTTTTCAATTTTTAGGAAAATTATTTCATAGAACAATAATAAAAGAAAAAGGATTTATAATATGACAGAATAAATAATATATCTGCACTTGCTTCGCACTTGCTTCACACTTGCTGTGTAGTACCGCGCTTAATCTGAGTAACCTGACACTGAGAAAAGGTATTTTTTGTAGTGAATGTCATCTGTTTGCATGTTAACATTTGATATTCTCTTGATTCTGAAGCAATTTTCTCTGTAGAAGAACTTTTATGAACCGTGTAGTTGTGTCACATACGATTGTGCACATTCAGAATGCATTACATGTATTTGCATCTGTTTGCATATATGGCACGTATGTGTGTGAGTAGAGTTAAAGGACTTTGTTAAATTGTTCTATACAACAGATGACAAAGAATGGTACAGTGGAATCTGAAGAAGCTAATACGCTGACACTGGATGACATTTCTGATGATGATATTGATTTAGACAACACTGAAGTAGATGAGTACTTCTTTCTACAACCCCTGCCAACAAAAAAGCGAAGGGCATTGCTGAGAGCTTCTGGAGTGAAGAAGATTGATGTAGAAGAAAAACACGAGCTGCGGGCCATCCGCCTGTCCAGAGAGGATTGTGGCTGTGACTGCCGTGTGTTCTGTGATCCAGAAACTTGCACTTGCAGTCTTGCAGGCATAAAATGTCAGGTAAACGTCTCTATCTTATTTAACTATCAAGGGACTGGGTAGGTGTGCATGTTAATTATTAGACGATAACACTTGTGGATCTTAAACCAGTTATTTTAGGCCTAGCTTTATGAGTATATAATGTACAATACCAACAAGTCCTTTGTGATTGTTTATGATTGGTTTAGGCACATACGTTGTTTAGGGTTTGCAGTATTTTTGTTCTTATACAAATATTCTGCTCCTCATATTCATCTTTGGCCTTTATCTAAATAGGCAGATGCAGACAGTAGAAAAGTCAGTAGCCTGCAGACTGCAGAAGGGATATTACCTTTCATTTTAGAGACAATTCACATACTTGCCAAATGTGAATTATAGCCCAAACTCAATAAGAAACAATAAATGATGCTTTATTTAACATGCATGATACTTAACATGCATGTGTGCATGACAAATTTGCATGTAGGCAATGGAAAGATTCATCTGCTAATATAGCAGGTAGTTTTTCCTCTGCAGACTGAAAAGGTATTTTGTATTGTACATTTACACAGTGTCCTATGTATGGCTGTAAATGTTCCTAAATGATGCTCCCACTAATTTTCCTGGGTCGCCTGGAGAATTAGTTGAGTTGATTTCTTCCTGAATGCATTTTTCATCTTCTCTTAAATCCAAGCTAAACTTTCTCTGCTATTTTAAATAATGCATTCTCTTTGCTGTTCCTGTTTTCATCAGCACATGTGAAGAAGATGTACTAGATTGTGTTATATGGTTTTCCTCTGCATTTATATTTGATGTTTGGGTATTGCAATGTAGATGAAAATCATAGACCTCAAACTATGTAACTTGAACTATCCAAAATGTGGATTCAGTCACACTTTTAGGAATTTAAGATGGCTATTATTAGATATGTAAGTTTTGCCCACAGTCTATTGAGCTTACAATATTGCATCTGCAATTGACTGGAGTATCTTGTAAAATGTACTTCAGCTTTTATTCCTACTTTCTGTGCTCAGGTGTCCCTATTGGCAACTTTATAAAGGTTTTTATATATAATTATTTTTCTTTCAATAGGTTTCTATTTTCCATGATTTTTACCAAATTTTAATATGCTTTCTGGTAAGGCTTTTGCCAGGGTGTAAGCACAACATGAAGTAAAGCTGTAGCAGATCCATAAACAGAAAAACTACCTTTTTTTTTTGGTTCCACTGTGTAATGCTTTCACCTATGGAACAGAAACATATTTTTCTTACTCTGCAACCTTGCCGCATGTATGCGTCCCCTACTGTTCATGTGGGTAGTACTGAATTCCAAGGCTAACTCTTCTGCATTAGTGTTAGCTTCAACTGTGCTTACAAGCATTTGTTGAGGTGAATTCCACATCACTATTGTACTTCTCTAGGCTGTCTAGGTTCTGTCATGTCACCAGGCTTATGCTGCGTATTGTTAATGTGTATTCTTTTTTTTCACAAGGTGGATCGTATGTCTTTTCCATGCGGTTGCACTAAAGAAGGCTGTAGCAATACAGCAGGTAGAATTGAATTTAACCCTATCCGTGTACGGACTCACTTTTTGCACACAATAATGAAACTTGAATTGGAGAAAAATAGAGAGCAGCAAGTTCCGACACTGAATGGCTGCCACAGTGAGATAAGTGCACACACTAGTTCGATGAGTCCAGGACCGCATCCGGTTGAATATTCAATTGCAGAAAATTTTGAGATTGAAAGCGAACCTCCGGCTGCAGTTATGCATTCTCAGTCAGCCGAGGACTTGGACTGCCCAGGGGAAGAGGAGGAAGAGGAAGATGGGAGTAGCTTTTGTAGTGGAGTTACAGATTCTAGCACCCAGAGTTTAGCCCCTAGTGAATCAGATGATGATGAAGAGGAAGAGGAAGATGAGGAGGAAGATGAGGAGGAAGAAAAAGCAGATGATTTTGTAGAAAGCATGGGCTCCCATGCTGATATGGTGCCTCTTCCTTCTGTCCTTTGCTACTCTGACGGAACTGCTGTGCATGAAAACCACTCTAAAAATGCCTCATACTATACTAACTCTTCAAATCTGTATTACCAAATAGAGAACCACGTTGCTGGCACTGCTAACCAGATCAGTGAGACTTACTCAGAAAGGGATGCTGTCAAGAATGGTAGTCTTTCTCTGGTGCCTTACAACATGACTTCAGAACAGTTTGTTGACTACACACGGCAATCAGAGGAAACTTTTAGCAGCCCTCACTACCCTTCTGCAAACCCCTCAGTGATTGTTTGCTGCTCATCTTCTGAAGGTGATAGCAGTGCTCCTTGTAACAGTTTATACACAGAGCATAGGCCAAGTCACCCTCCAGTGGAATTTCACTCATACTTGAAAGGTCCTTCTCAAGATGGCTTTGTTTCAGCTTTGAATGGCGACAGTCATGTACAGGAGCACCCTGCTGAGAATTCACTACACCTCCCAGAAAAGAGCAGACTGCATGAAGAATGCATCAAATCACCAGTGGTAGAAACAGTACCTGTTTAATATTAAATTTATTCTAGGACTGGCTTCCTGTATCAAAGTGCACTCGCTGGATTTCCTAGAATCTAACTTTTTTAAGAGGTAGACAACACTTGGACTATAGTCAATGTTCCAGACACATTTTGTTTTCTCAAGCTACAATGGCAGTGGTATTGCACAAAACCAGTTCATGTAAAGATTTAAATAAGAATAATCAAACTGTCTTTTGATAAAAATAAAACACATAAGTAAAACATATTTCGAAGTAGCCTACCTATCCAAGTATGTGAAACCTGCCAAGCTATCTGAATCAAAGCTTCATGTTTTTGATTGTCGGGCCTGTGCAAGATTGTTAAAAATGATACTTTGAAATAATCACGTTTAGAGTCTTAATTTTCAACATATCTGAAAAGATGGTAAGTTTAATGTAAAAGTAACTACTGTACAAAAAAGTTTTAATTGTTCTGTACTGTATGTATTTTATTTATGGTAGTTTAGTAGTCATGTTTTGATAAAAATGAACAGCATGTTCATTTGGGCAGAGGATCCATACCTAGTTACAAAGAGCATGTCCACTTCTCATCTGGAGTACCTTGTATTCTTCTATTTTGGTTTTTTAGGTTTGTTTTAAATACCATTTCTGGTAAATTATTTTAAAGCGCATTTTTAGAGTGTACTATTTTCTCTTTTGCTATATTTGACAGACAGAAGAGTCAGAAAGGGGGCATTTACATCTTCTAGAAAGATGAAAGGTAGACAATCCTCCATTTAAATTAAAATCAGTGGCATTCCAGAACTAGTACCCCCTCCCCAAAGAAAAATGATCTTGTATATAAAGGCAAAGCAGTAGCTTCAGCTTGCACAGCACCTTTTAGCTCAACAAACATTCAGCTATTTATGCACTTTAGTGCCATTTTGCAGTACTGTATTAACTGCGGGAACTGTGAACTATTTTGGAGAAATGCCATAGCTCCAGACTCTGAGGTGTATGTAAGATCCTAAAATTCATTGTGATAAAATCTATACGTTTTTCCCAGGCCAGTTTATGAATGTGGCAGCAGGCAGTGTGTAAAAGCAGATTCTTGCTGGTCAGAATTTAAATGAAGCATGGAAAAAAAAAAAAAAAGTGTGAAGTGTCTAGATTTCATAAATATTTAGCAGGTTTTATGAAATGAGACTGGCTTTTGTGGACTTCTAATCGTATCTCAAATTTACAGAGTCATTTGGTCTAATTAACCAGTAGATTCAATTAAGAAAAATAGCTTCAAAAACTTTATATTTGCTAAAGTTTGCAAGCAAAATAGCATGTGCATCATGGGGGTTTATCCCTTACCCTGTACTCCATTTGGTTTTAAATTAAATGGGAATTAAAATACCTGCTGTATCTCAACCTTTAATCTATTAACCAACCAACCTTGCTTTCCTCTAGAAAAAGAGGTATAGAAACATTCTTTTCTCTACACTAGTAATTCTGCACAGCCTTATTTTGATTTCAAAATCTGTTTTAAAAATTTCATTCTTCTAATACGGAAAATTTATTATACATCAAGTGGGTTGCAATGTAGACCTGTCTTGTTTGTCAAAATAAGGATCAGCATCTTAGTTTTTATCTATCTATCTGTGTCAAATCTAAATGGTTAGCAGTATGCATGTAAACACAGTGTAAATTTTAGCTGTGTAACAGTGACTCTTCTGGTTAGAAGCTCTTTAAAACACCATGTACAGTACGCCAGTAGAAAACTGCCAGATTTAAAAATATGCTTTTTTGCAAAATAAGCTGACCTAATTGTTTTTATATGAAATCTGGGCAAAACGATTTCTCATTTTTATGCTAAATTAGCAAAATACTTTTACTCCGTGTAGTAGCTGGAAATGGTTTTTTTTATTTACTTGTTTCCACAAGAAGTCCTACATGTTTTATATGAACTTTATTGAAGAGTCCTAGTTCTCTAGGGATTGGATTCCACACTTGCAATGTATTCCATCTCCTGGGAAAGTGCAGGCATGTTGGTTATCTAGCTCAGCAATTCCTCAGCCTCAGTTCCCCTTTAAGGAAACTCTGGTCTCTTTCTGTAACGGTTGAGTAGCCGGGTAAGCACATGTATTCTCCAGTTCCACACAGCAAATACCCATCTTTATTTTTAATGAGAAGCTTGTTAGTTCTGCATCTAAGAATAATAATATTCTGCTCAAGATAGTCTGTGGGCAAATGCAGCAAGTCTCTGTGCATCTAGGCATCTTGCATTAATAGCAGGCTTAAATCTGGCACTCTCGCCCAGCACCAGCACCAAAAGCACAAATCCCTTTTTTCTTGAGCTGGGACAGTAGCTATGTATCAGTAGCAGCTTTTTAACCTCAGAGTGTGTTGGAGGATCATGCACACTTTTACCAGGGTATTTCTCTCAGGCAAAAGTTAAATGAAATATTTTGTTTCATTATTCACCCCCTTACTGAGCAATAAGAAATTATTTTCTTTCCCCTGTTCTTTCACATGAAAAATATCTTTAATAATATTAGCAAGCACAGTAAGTGATTAACTTAATAAAATACATCTCATCAAGCTTTAAAATACTGAGATGATAGTTGTTTAATATTTCCATTGGCACCTGCTTCAGACGCCAGGCCTCCTTAAATTTGCATCTGTATTTGTGCCATCCAGGCATCAGGGGTGACTACAGCTAAATTCTCTAAAGCTTGTCCCATTGGATAACAAGCAGTAGCTTGTAATAGATAGGTTAGAGAAGGCAGTGACTATATAAAGAACTTGTGCTGCACTATTTTCCCTTGTTTAAAGCAGCTCATTCCTGGGACTCACAAAGTAAAATGTGCAGAATAAAGATTTACGTTGAAAAAAATTCTTAACTACCTGGTGATACTGTAGCTAGTGAGATCTTTCTTTTGATCTGACCTAATGTTTTTTGATCAAGATTTGATCTTGAGATGCAAAGCAAACATATCTTGTTTAGTTCTTGCAACAAGTTACAAAGTCAAATCTGTTTATAATTCATGGAGATTTTGTGGTAGCTATACTATCAACAAGCCTTCTAACAAACAGAGATAGATAAACTCATACTGAGTGGGGAAAAAAAAAATAAACCCAAAACAAAACCAACCAAACCCAAACCTGACAGAAACCTCTTGTTTTGATATAGGCTAAACCTGTTCCCCAACCAATTCCATACCAGCAAATAAAGCTAAGGCCTCTTCTAGCATGTGTAAGTTGACTGAAGTGAAAAAAACAAGAGTCACACCCTTGACCAAAACAAACAAGGTAATTTAACTGTGAAATCCAGAGTAGGCTGTAGAAATTGGTGAGAGTCAAGATTCCCAGCCCTTGACTGGGCTTCAACGTTCTGTTTAGAAGAGAAGAAATACTCTTCATATAAGAAAAAATAAACTTCAATCATGGGATGGGAAATGTTGTAATGTTATTTTCTGGGCTAGTATATGGTAATATATGATGTGCTCCATTTCCTAGTTCGTTAATATTCATGTTGATGAGTCCTTTCATTTTGGGTAAGCTTATTTATGTGTGATAAAAGTACTATGTTACAAAATGACAAACAGCAGTATTTGCTTCTGTATTGACACAGTATATCATTTGTGAAAATGTTTACTTTACTGATAGTTGTATCAGCTTTATTTCCCAACATATTTGGCTACTGCAAATCACTCCTGAGAAGCCAGGTAGTAAAGTGGTAGATAGTTAATTATTATACTACCTAGTTCAGAAAAATGAGCCCTAAAAAAGCATTTTACTCTGTTTAATTACAACAGAATTTTCACACAGGATAGCTCTGAACAGCACCTAAAACTGAATCTCTTTTTGCATATAATGTGAACTTTAACTCTCTTGGAAAACACGCATTGCTAAAATTTATATATAGAACTTTAACTGAGGTTAGATGTGAAATTGGAACTTTTCTGACAAAATTGCAGTAATTGCCATTGTTTCCCAAGAGCTGTAGCTCATGGCCACTGGAACATCCTTTAATAAATAAAAAGCTGCTCAGTAGAAGTTTCTAATATTTCTTCTCCACCCCTTTTTTTTAAAAAAGAAAAAAATTCTAGTAATTCTTGGATGAGCTGTATGCCATTTAGATCAGAAAGTTCCAGATTTGTAAAGTTTTACTATTTTTCATTTACGTAAGTTTCTGCTAGTGAATCATAATTTTGGTTGACATTTATTTAAGACCATTGATTATACTATGATAATAACCATCACTTGCTATAAATACAGTTCAGCCTCCTCACTGATAGTTAACTGAGTCAGCCAACAATGCGATCCTGCCTTTTGTGTAAGCTCTGCAGAAATGGCGTGTGGTGTTCATGGTAGTGTTACTCACTAGATTGCTAACTGATCCAGATCCAGTTTCTAAACTTATCTGGGTGTTGTATTTCAGTGAACGTACTATCAAACTGATCATGTAGCATTCCCTGCCTCACCATCAGGAAGGTATCTTCACAGAGCACAGCTGGTTTGTTATAGATTGTATACATACATTTGTATGCAAAACAGAATGTGAGGTGTTCTCTTATTTCAGATGTTCCTGACTCTTTGATAGAAATGTAATATACTGGATAGAGAGCGTTAGGCTCAGAGGGAGGAGAGCTGGGTTCTGTTGGTTTTGCCTTTGTCCTGCTGTGTCACTTCCATTCCCTGTGTTCTGGTTTGTAAGGTACTTGGAGATACTGTGATAAAATAATAATTCTACACAACTGGCAAAAGTACATCTTTTTCCTCTTTTTTTGGCGTAACTAAATTTTTGTATTGCAAACGGAGTCACTTTCCCAATAAAGCCCAATCCAGCTCAGAAGTGACTAGAAATTTTACCACTAATATGAAACACAGCAAAAGCAAACTCTCTTTTCCATGGACAGGGTTAACGAGCAAAAGTTTAATGATAAATTTTGTAGTGAAAATTAGAACAGAAGCTGTGTTGAATATGCATTTACCTGTCCAGTGCTTAACATCTGAGCAGCAAGATTGTAGTCTGCCTGCAACACCGTAGTTGGCAGCAACAGGCACTCTTATTGCCCTGCATGTTCTTGTCTTTTGCCAGCTGAACTCTCACAGTGAAACTCCTTGCGTAGGCTGCTTCTGTAGCAAAGCAGGTGCCTTTATTCAGAGTGAAAACAAGAGAAACCCAAGTTATTGTTTTAAATGGCATTTGATAAATAAGCAGCTCCCATACATTGTATAAGCTCTTGTTCATTGTGCCAGTTGTTTAATTTTCTGAAGCAGACAAGAACAGGGACAGGAGAGGACGATATGGTAAGTCCTTAAATGTTTTGGGTTGTTACGCCTTCCCACTGAGGCTAAAGAGTAATTCTGTCATCTACTTTTATTATGGTTGCAGAACATTTGTAAAATACTTCAAAAAACTATAATTAACTCAAGAGAATATATTCTATAGAATTTATTTCTAAAATACTAAATCTGATTACTATTTTTTTAAAGTGGTAGAAAGCTACTGTTATTTTCAAATCAGAGTCTAGTTCATTAACATGTTCTTTGGTATAAAAAAAATCTCAGTATTTGCGCCTTTTCAATGTTCCAAATTTTTTTTTAATCCTTAATTTTGCTGTTCTCTGTAATGACTATCCATGTGCAAATTATTAATTGTCCATTTTCTCCAGAAGTGTAAAATCCAAAGCACAAACATTGTGAAGTGATGAACAAGTGCAATTTAGTTGTAAAGAGACCTGAGTGAGCACATGCTCAAGTTCTCTGTAAGTGCTTCTTGTTCACCATCTCTTCCCACTCATCAGAGGCAGCGTTTAATTTTGTTGCTAATAAACATGCCAGAGTATTGTTTTCATGTAAGGAGGAAATTTGTAATATCCTTGAGAACTTTCTGCTACCCTGATGGCTGATACCAAGAATTTTACTTTTTATAAGAATATCCAATTCATGAAACGTTTGTTTTGCAGCCTCAGTCTTTTCTTTTTAATTCCTTCCTCCCTTAATCTTAGTGTCTGGGAAAAGTCCATTGTACAGTAAGGCTTTTCCTTAAAATTGAACACGAGGCAACTCTCATGTCCTCTGTGCTATCTATTCCTTATGTTACATTAGCATGTAGATAGATTGGAACTGTGGTGAAAAAATTGTCCCCCACTGGCTGAATATGAGAGGCATGATGGAGCAATCCCCCTGAGGGGGACAGTAGACTCTCCCCTTCCATATACACAAACAAACAAGAAGGAAACCTACCCCACTGCTGCAAACATGTGGTAGGGAGATCCTTGTTGTCTCTTGGGGCCTGTAGATCCAGGGGAAGAATATCATTCATGATACAGCACAACCTAGTACTGGATGAAAATACAAGATTATTAAAAGCAGAAAAACATCACTTAGGGGAACAAAAAGTTTCCTTCAAGCTACTGTTATGATTATTTTTTTCCAATATAAGAAATGATAAATTAAAACCACCCTTTTATAAAACAGAAGTTAGATCTTAAAAAGTAAAAGCAAAACGTGTATTGTTCTACTGCTGTGTAGTCCTTAAGGTTAAGATGATACCTGCTATACAGAAGGTCCCAACTAACTGGAGAGCCATATTCACGATGCTCTGTACTGCTGCTTCTCAGTTGAGAAGATCATAGTCCTTCATCCAAGGCTGGGGCAGGGGGATTAAAAAAAAAAGTCAGAAGGCAAACTTCAAGAATTTAGTCAATTATCTTGATGTGAATCTTAGCAATGACACTTTACTGAGGTATTTTATGAATTAACGTCAACTAGGACTGTCAAATAGAACCAAATCAAAAGAAGTTGGCCTCATACGTACGTTCTTCTCTAACTGTGCACTTTTTTAACAAGCTGTGAAGACTGGATTAGCTTTTCTCAATGGCCAGGAAAAATGGTGGAAGATAAAGGAACATCACTGTTCTAACACAAGAATCAAGATAATCCTTTGTCTTGAGGCATGCATGGATACACCCTGGAGTGAGTAAGGGAAGGATGAGAAAGGGCAGTTTAGAGGAAGAGAAGGCTGATGGCAAGAGGTAGATTGATGAGGACAATTTTATTCTTCTAGAGGGCAAAAGAAAACATTATACATGGAAAAAAAAAAAAAAAAAGGAAGGAAAAAGGAAATTAAGATATCCCCAGAGCAAGGATGGAAAAGTATATTCATGTTCACTACAAGCTTGGCCAGATTAGACCATAATAGTAATTTTGTTATTTAATATGTTTTAAACCAGTCACAAACTCAGAGCAAACATAAAGTGTCATTTTTCCATACCAGCTTTATACAGGCAAAATGAAATAAAAGACTTATCCAAAAGCATGGGGTAAAAACTATAAAGCAAGCAATACCCTAGAAGCATTGCTAGCATGTCTTTTTTTTGCCTATGTCAACTGAGAAGTCACATTCAATATAATTTTATATATATCTACTCCCAGGCACATAATTCTAATATAACTTCTTTTTCAGATAAAAAGAGGCACTAAAAGCAAAGAAGAAATAGATGTCCTTCTTAGAATTTTAGCTTGGGATTTTCAAATGAGACTTAGTACATTATAGCATCTAATACTTTGCTGGGGTACTGGGAGATCACTGTAAAGAACCAGCCATCCATTTGTGAGTCTCTGATACACAGATTGAGCACAAGTTTTCAGCTTCTTGAAAAGATTGCATCATTGTGTGCACTGGCAGCTGGTTCTCTTAAAACAAAACCAGAAGTAAGCATGCTGTTTTTTCAATCCATTTCACACAAATACTACCACTTCAGTTCTCGCATAACACCACCCGTGTAAACAATGCTTAGCAACTGGGCCCTTCTTTTAATTGACTGACTGTAGGCACTTCTATGGAAATGCGTCTGAAGTATAGTTTGTGAAACATGTTAAAAAAGTGTTTGATGTAAAATAAACGCTAGACATTTAACAGTGCAAAAATAGTTAAAATCTGTAGATTACAAATCTGTTCCTAAGAGCCTCAGCCTGTAATATTGTCTTAGTAAAGTCGATCTTTTAAGTTAAGTTGCATTCTGGTGTAATAACCTTTTACAAATAAAACAATTAATACAAATGTACTGATTAATACCTGTTAACATAAGACATGGCAATTGGTTGACTTGTTTCCATCTACAGCTAATACATATAGCAATTCTGGTAAAAACACAAACATAAACCAACACTTCTTACTTTTATTTTTTTTAAAACGTTTGAAGTGTTTTCATTGTTTTAACAAAGTATGTAACATTTACACTGTCTAGTCCAGCCCTGTCTTTTAGCAGGTTCATTGTTCTCTGTATATATATTTTTTCCCATAAGAATATAAAATTGCTTTTGAAATTTTTGTTGGCAAGTGGCAAATAATACACCACAGCATGGATTCAAAAGTACTTAAGTTGATGGCCTTTCAGACATGTAATCCATTCACATGAAACTAGTAAAACTGTGGTGTAATTGCAGCCATTTGTTTAAAATTTGTACATTATTCTAACTTCACTAATTTTTAAGAGAAGTAATTATGTTAAAAGTACTTAACATTTGCCATTACACATGATCTTGCATACTAAAATTACGGAGATCTCAACAGTAAAGCAACATATTTAATTGGACTGCTGCTTTTAAACTGTTAAGCAAAGGGAAAGAAAGTTCATCTTAAAATCTTAAAATGTACATGGAAATAATTATAATTTTAAGCTTCATGAAATACACATTTCCTTAATTTCTTTTTTTTTTTTTTAAACAAGTTGTAACATCAAAGATGCCAAAGGGTAATATAAGCTACAATAATATTCAACAGAACTTAACCTAGACCTTATGTTGTAATAATTTATTCAAATTAACTGTATTATTATTCTGTATTTATATTTTCGGTATTTATTATGAATGATATGGACTTTGATGTATTTATTGTGGCTTATTACTGCAGTGTATATATTACAAAACCAAGCATTTTTAAGTCTTAACATTAGTTTCTTTGTTAATTAGTGGCACTTGTATTGGCTGTATTTTTATTATATATTGTACAATATATATTGTCCATTTGTTTGCAATGAAGTAAAACAGGTTTCTACGTTACACCATGGCTGCCAGTGCATTGTGCATCTTATTTCTACTATGCAGTCATGAGACATTCCTCTCATCTAACAGAACCAGAATCAGTACTGCACCTCCTCTCCCAGGCAAGAAATGCTTTGTTACGTGTATCTCTTGCCCTTTGGTGGTACTACCTACACTTTTCTTTGGCCAGAGGAATAAACTACATAATTCATCTGCACCTATCATGGTGAATTTAATAATTGCGGTTATAAGTTGATGACAGAACCATTTTCAACAGCTGTTGGAAAAAATTCTGCAACAGCTCTCTCTGGTGGACAATTTGCAGTAATTCCATACAACAAATCATTTCAATGGCTATAATGGCATATACAGAATACTGTTACATTTCAGGACAACTGCTTAATTATTTTGAAAACTGCTTTGTTGTTATGAAAATAATTAAGAATCACAGGTCTCACCTTTTTATTCGGATATTCAGTAAAGGTAAGCTATACATTTGTAAAAGATAAGTTGTCCTTAGCTGTGCATTACTGAGAAATCACATATGGCTAAAGTGTTTGTATTTACAAAGCCTGATAAAGATCAGACATTGTTCTCTAGAGTATAAAACAAGTTGTCACAGGATTTAAGGTAGCATTTGTTTTTAATTTGTTAGGAGTTACGCAGAATGAAATAGATTAGCATCTGCCATCAGACTGTTTTTTGCATTGCTGTGAACTACTGTTAACAGCACTGCTCCCCAGGGCTTGCTAAGCCACGCTGAAGCCAAAAGTTTTATACAACAACTTTCAACATTAGTGTTCTAATTCAAGACATCAGGATGCCAGTTCAGGAGGAGACTTAACATTAAGGTTCAGTTGTAAGTTGATCTGTTAACAGTACTCACGTAATCCTTTACTCACACTAGTGTAAATCAGCAATTACTCCCAGGGTACCAAAACAAAATCCTCAGGTATGGCAAGCTGGTGAAGTCCCACTGCAGTTAATGGAGTCATAACCAGGCAGAGCTACGAACCACCAGTGTGGCCTCTTGTTCATGAGTGGGAGCCAGAGCCCCTGAAGTCCCAGAGCGTTTAGGGTCTGCTTTGTCCTAGTCAAAGTAAGGCTGAGCTGTCCTTGCCTAAAATCAAGCCTTCTTCAGCACTTGTGATTACTCTCCTCGATGTATAAGAGGGCGTGATGAGATGACGGTTAACACTTGCGCTAGGTTTACTGGTAACCTTCACTAGTTTGCATAGCTGATTGATGTATAATTTTTTACATGCTGTATATATAATAGTATTTCTTTTTCCCCTCCATGGGGCAATAGAAGAGCTTAATATCGTAGCTAAAAGTGCATTAAATTTAAAAAAGGCAGCAAAAAAGCCAGAGAACCCCCTGCAACAAACTGATTTTCAGCATACCACGTGGGTGAACATTAACATCATGCAGAAGAGCTGTAGGTATTGTGATGCACTTGAAGAGATTTTAGTTGGGTTTTAGATATGTAATCCAGCATTAAAAGCCAAAACTAACAAAACAAACAAACCAAACAAAACGCAAAGAAAAAAAACCCCACCAAAAAGCAAACCAAACCAAAAAACCCAACCTCTTGGGTTTGATTTATTCACTTATAGCAGAGTTTATGATTTACATGTTTCAATGCATACTATGACCACGATGTCTGGAGGACAAATGAAGATGGTTGCTGAAGAAATAAAGCTAGATATTTTCAACAGCCATTTCAGCAGAAATTCCCCACTAACAAGACAGAAAAGAGTCCTAGAAGGAAGGTGACATGATATGAAGTGGAGTATAGCCCAAAGGAAAATACAACTGATTTTTAAGCTGGTAAATGTACAGTGATACAGCACCCTAGATTTTAATTATGAATTAATTATTTCTCGATTATGTAATTACTAAAGTGTGTTTTGGATTATGCAACAAATATTTATTGGTTTTTCATACTAAAATGGCATTAAGCTTGCACAAGCTTTTGTTTGTAAGGCTTAGTTTTATATGCATATCACAAAATGCACAATGTTGACAGAGTGCAGAAACCATTGTTATTTCCACCAGCCTTTGCAAAAGAGATCTGCCACTTATACCCGAAATCACCAAGCAAAAAGCAGTTTTTAGTTCTATTTTTTCTAGCATTTCCCTTGGGCTTTTGACTCCAGTCCCAAGCAAGCATTTGAAATGTACACTGTAGCTGCCGCACATTACCTTTTCGGCCACAACTCTGCCTCTTCCTTCCCTTTCACATCAAAGGCACAGCCTGCCCCTCATCCCTCTTGGCCTTTGAGTAGCTCCATTCTTCCACAAACCCCATCTTCCTTGCTCCTAGTTGCTGCCAGCAATTAGGCTCTGCTCCTGGCAGAGCTAAAGCAGAAGTCCAGCTTTTACGCAGGCCCAGCCAACCCACAGAAACCAGTTTTTGTCCCGCTGCCAGCAAAAACATTGCAAGTCTGCACTTTAACCACAGGCCTTGAATAAGTCAATAGGTAGCCTTCAGCTCCTAATTTCCAGTTATCTGGACAGGGAAGTAGCAGCGTTGATTTGCCCTGAGTTTACTAGCTTGCTTTCCCCTATTCCTTTTTCCTCTCTCTTTACACATTCCAGTCTGTTTTGAAAACATACACAGGAGCTCTAGGATTAACAGTCAGGCAAGTATGTTCAGTGAACGTTTCCTGGCCCTAGAGCAGTAGCTTATAGTTCAATGTTGTAGGTAAGTATGCTGTGTCAGTATGAACTGCTGTACCCTGTTGAATTACAAATCTTACAATCTCGTAGATACGATTTAATATCAAAGTAAGGGTTAATACTACAGCAAAGATTTTGTTGCCTTTTTTTTTTTAGATGGAAGGTAGTATGTGTGGACAAATGTTATGTTACTGGGAAGCTTCCAGAAGCAATTATACCAACAAGTGACAAAAAATTATGTAATTGTCTTCTTTGGCAACAGACACAGCAGCTAGCAGCCTGTCAACTGAGGAGTTATCATCAGTCACAAGGCATGCAATGATTTCTCTGATTGCATGCCCATTGTCAACCACTCATCTTTTTTCTGACAGCACTGCATGTTTGAAGTATACGTTTAGCCAAGTAGAGAAGAAAGCACATATACTTCTCAGACCTATATAATCTGTGCGGAACTGAGGCACTCCAAAAGAATCAATTCAGTGAACTTTGGTGAATGTTGTCATTAAGAAACATCAACACTTTATGATTCTAACACTGGAGCTCTTTAAAGTGTCCACATCCTGTGTGGATGCTGTTTCTGACAATATTCTTCCCATCACACTTTAGTAACATAAATATTATTCATTAAAAATTCTTATTCCTTCCCCACAAGCTTTTTTGTTCCTGAAACTCCTCTATCCTATGTAACTGATGTGGTACCTGTCAGAAGACCCAACATTTCTATTTTTTATTTTGCACAAAGAGATGAATTCTCATTTTGCAGCTTTTCAGTGTGAATATCATGTTGATCTGATTCTAAACCACTTTGAAATGCAACGTCCCATCATAAAATCAATCACCAGAACCTCCGTCATGTAAAACTATTTCATGAGAAAGCGGGCTGAGCAGAAATACACATAACATACATGATTTCAGTCACTGGACAGAATGCTGAAAAGTTTTAAATCATTGTATCCATTCCCCCCCGAAAAACAAAGGGGCAGTCTAGATAGAACCCGTGGTATTTGCAATACAGCTCTTTCCCCATCCACCTACCTCCTTCCTATATTGATTTTCTTTTTTTCTTCTGGTTTCCATCCCTACTTTTGAAAGGTTTTTTCTTCCTTTAAAAAAAAAAAAATAATAAACCTGCATTAATTTCTCCCTCAGACTGGGGAGAAACTGAGCAAAACATGCTAAAGTTGTTACTTACAAAATATAAAGTCAGGCTAACATTTACATTATAAAGGACAGAATCAGATATTGTAGATTTAACTTTACAAATACACTTTTCCAAAACTTTTAGAGAGGGCAACCTAAAGAGAATGGTTAATGTTTATAATGCAGAAAAGCTTTTAAATAAAAATCCTTTTTTTTTTAAACATCCTAATATTAAACTACTACTTGGAATATTACTGTCCTTTTGACACAAGTGCAGTTGTGGAGAGAATGTTTTGGCAATTAAATCCCTACTTGAAAAATTAAGGAGATACTTTAAAACACCAAAAAAAGACTACTTGTCTCTTCCTTGAAACATCTGATAGAAAGTACAACCCTAAAGAAGATTTGTGCACAAGAAGCTCAAAGGACTGGCTATACTTCTGACAACTAGCCACTGAAATCAAGCCCCCAACATCTCAATCTAATATTATAACCTTGGTCAGATACATAAGATTAAGAAAGGTTAGTTCCTGAAATGCGGGAGATTAAACGGAAGCAGCGTCCACAATTTCTTTCAGTTTCATGTATTTCTCAGAATTCAACACATTTAAAGAAATATATACAGCAAAACAAAGTACAAAAAAAAAGTTAGTACTGCATTGTAGAACATACTATAATTACTCAAGAGAATCATGCTGGAGGAATAAATTATGCTAAGGAGAACATCTGCTTCTAAAAAACCCCTGTGAAATAGTTTATTTTTCAGGAAAGACTGAAGACTGCTGCTAGAAAAGCACAGAGAAGATGCATAATAGCTACTACTTGAACTGCTTGCAGTTTTTCTTACTGCTGCTCACTACTTTCGAAAAAGTGATTTTTAAAAAATAACTTAAAAATATTTTCTAAACCTCCAATCATATTTACACATCGCTTATTGCTCTTGTAAAATTGCATTATATCCATCTATACACACACACATATATATATATATATATATATGTGTGCATATTTGGAAGCGCAGTCCTTAATGTAGACACAGAAGTTTCAGATCTCCAACCAGAATAGCACAAAAGAAGTCAATACCTTCCTCTGCTTACCTCTTTTCTGGTAGGTATTAGGGAGTCCAAGTAGGACTGAGTTGCTGTTGTACCAACTACTGCAAAAATACAGACTAAAATGTCACTCATACCTTAAAGATAGTAAACATACAAAAAAAAAAAAAAAAAGTGTTTGCAATAGTAGCAAAATTCTAGTAAAACTAGTAAAAACACCAAGTTATTATATATACACCATAGATAAACTGCTATATTTAATTTTTGCAGAAAACAGTCACAAGTACATGTACTGCTATGTGCTATAATATGGGCTTAAATTACCAGCTAGAAAAAAACCCAAACAAATAAAACCCAAAAAAATCCAAAAACCCCTAAAAAAAGGTGAAGTGGAGCTCCTCTAGTAGTGCTCATAAAGAAAGTCCTACCTCCATGTGCAACAGGACACTTGCTCCCTTGGAGTTTAAAGTCTATCCTGGTTTGGAATGTTACCTCTAAAAAGAAAAAAAAGGCTGGTAATGAGTAGATAAACGATGTTTCATATATGCAAATTGCAACCTGACAAGTTTGCCAGAGAAAATTATGCTTAAAAATTATATAATGCATTTGTGTTTAGAACAAACTAGGAACTAGAAGAACTCAAGTCCTTTTAAACAGTTATGCTAAATACCTTGTTTTCTAGAACAGTTCCTTGAACACTCAGTTTCCATGTCATACCTGGGGGTCAACACAGCACAGCTGTTACCTGTGTAATCTCCCATCCTCTATTCATATTTGTTGAACACTTTTTTCATTGACCTGCATCCTATTTTTCCTCAACTCCTCCAGTTTGTCAAGAGCATTTGTTGCCTTCTCAATATTGGTTTGATCTCAAAAACAGTAAGAATACTTCGTATTCCATTACTGAATTATGTAAATATTTATCAGAGGACACAGGCAGCTCTTGGTGCAATGCCATTTCATACAGTTTTCCAGTTTCCCAGTGGCATGAATAACCTTTCCCAGTACAGCCCTTTCAGCAACTTATGTTCACATCACAGCAAGTTATTCTAAGTCATGTAGATTTAGCTTCAGCTTCACAGGATATTCTCACAGATGTCACCAAGAGCCTAGCAGAAGCCAAGATGTGACTCAAAGGCATGATTATCAAGCCAAAAAAAAAAAAACATTAATACTTCTGACAAACTCTTGCTGGTTCTTGCTTATTCACTTGTCTTTCAGATGACTTAAAACTACTGAAAGGATTTCTTCTTGCTTTTCTTCAGAAGCTGAACTCATTAATCAGATGATGGTAAATTAACCAAAGCCAGTCTCCCTCCCCCAATTAGAAATAAAAATCCCAAAACAATATCCATCCATTCAGTTGCCTGACTCCACAGAAAAATTAGCATTTATATGTAATGATATTATTTATTAACAGGACAAAAGGACAAATTTAATATTAGTGTATTTTGTCCTGTTCAATCGTTAGTACCCTTCAAATTTATTCTCAGCTTTATATTACTTAAAAAAAAAATAAAATTCTTCAATCTAAATTTGATTTTTCTTTCGTTTTGGCAGCCATGACTTTTTCCTTAACCTCCCTCCTCTTACAAGTATAGCACTTAAAGAAAATACTAAACATCTCCTAAAATAGTTACTAGCTGCATCTAGCTAGGCTTGACCTTATTGCTCAACTTTCCACTGTTATGTGCACTTTTCTTGAGATTCAGATTATTAAAGAATTCATTATTACGCTGGTTGCTATTACGCCTCCTATTTTATTCCATTAGAAGATACTACAGATGTTCAACGCAATTCTTTCAAAGAAGCTGCAAAGTTTAAATACCTTACTACCATTGATGTTTCCCATCCCTACTTAACATTGGCACTCCTAGACAACAGTCTTTTACTTGTCTTTATTCTGCTGCTTTCTTCCCTTCCTAGAAGTTTATTATTTTAATGTCACAGCCACTTTTCTCCCATATCATAACACATGCAAATTTAAGGTTCTTTTTAAACCTCCACAATTTGCATAAACCAATTAAGTCCTCTCCAAATAAGAATATGAAATTTTATTCTGAAATAGAACTTACCATACTAAAGTGTAATCTTACATGACCTTAGATGCTTTAAGACTGGGATGCTCAATAATCTCACGTTCATACCCTGAAGTAGACATTTTCAAGTAAGCGTACATCTCTGTTCCTAAAAAGCACGTTTCTTGAGCAGAAATGTTGCCTCTTTCTGGCCTGAGATAACCACAGTCAGAAAATAGGCATGATTGGTGATTGTAATGGAAGACTAACAGGAAGGTGTTTAATATCTATGCACGCAGTAGAATAAACAAATATATATAAAATACTTAATCAAAGGAAGGCTATTTATGAAGTCATAGCTCTACATGATCTAGTGAAGTCTAGCTGTGGATGCTTACAAGAATACAACATTTCATGAAAGGCTAAAGTCTTACTTGGACTGATAAAACTGAGGTCAATCCTTTGTAAAAGAGGAAACAGCAACAACAAGAAAAATAAAATCAACATGCAAGTTTTTACACAAGAAATTATGTAGAGGTAATATTAGAAACCTCTTAGGTAAACATCGCATAAACGAAAAAAAGTGTGTTTACTAGAGAACGTGATTTTAAATCAATAATAAACAAAATGCTGAGAAAAATGTGTTTATGTTAAGCAGCTCAAATCTATTACAATATAACTTTGTCATAAATTTTAAAGTTCATGAAATACAAAAGGACCTATACAAAACATTTTGGCTAAACAAAAAGAGATTAATATCAGAATAAACAAATTCTCCATGAAAATAATCATACATATTTCACTGAGAATTATTATTTTCTTCTACAAATGAAGAATTGATTCACTAGAAGCTGAGCACAGTGTGGTAGCCTATTTGACTTTAACCTGAAGGAGAAATATTTAATTTTCAAGTGAAGGAACATAAAAAACACTGAGAAAGGTTCATTGAGTAAATGATTAAAGAGAAAAAAGAAAAAAAAAAGTTAATCAATTGAGCATAAAAATATACATAAAGTGTCTTGGTTTTTAAGCAGTATTCAATAATTTCTCGTAACTCTACAGAGAAAACTAGTCTTCCTCAGAAGTACTCACAATATGTGGAAAAACAATATACCTATGGTCCCAAGGGTGAAAAAGGACTAATAGAATCCATAAATCACTGGTCAATATATAAAGTCTTATCATAGAAATATTGTAAACATTTTTCTTAATTGGGATCTCATCATCTTTGGTATAACAGACTCCTGGGGAATCTGCGATGACAGATTTTATATCCAACTTAAATAAAAGGGAAAAGAAACTGCTTAAACATTTTGCATCACTTAAAAATGCAGTACACATATATGAATCACAGTTTAGAATGGATCTTTTAATAAAATGTTCCTGCCTATAAATATCAAGTCTCAATTGTTCTGGCCAAAGATCCATTTCTGGAAGGGGTCTGATGGATTACAGGATGCCAAACTTGGATGCTCTCCATTTCCTGTAAGGCACATATGTAGTGCTGCATTGTACAGAGTTTGATCCTAAAGTGGGTAAAAAAAGAAGGAAAAAAATATGAATAAAGTGAACAAACATCAAGCATGCTTTTTTCCCCACCACTCTTCATTTTCTCCCAAGTTCATTGTTGTTGAAAAGTAAGGCCCTGAATATATACAGAGGGGGGGCAGCAAAGAAATATGAGTAGTGTGCAAGTGACAAGATATTTTGTTAGGAAAATTTGAAAAAAATATTTTAAAGATACTAAAGGATATCAGCTGGATTTCTACTTTACATTTAAAATAGTAACATCATCAAGTTTTGATCTAGTAACTGAAAGGCTGGAATTATCTGCACTTTCCTCCCAGAAATAAACTTACTCCTTTTTGGCTTCAGAGTTTTGTATTGCTGGGGTTCTCTCCTTTATTGGAAATCAAAAATTAACTCATACAAATCACTGATAAAAATGGAGATTCACTGCACAGTCTAAATACCTTTTGATGCAGCCATTGCTCTTCTCCAACAGCAAAGGTTTTCTGGCCTTTATAGTTACATTCACGAAGCTGCACAGGTCCTTTAGAAGCATACAGGCAAAGCTCCTTCTGAATGTTATGTCGAATTTCATGGTGTGCAGAATATTCAAAGTACTGTTTAAATAATTTAAAAATAAATCGGTAAATAAACACTAACAAGAATATTAAACTAAATTAACCCTTTGAAATTAAATACACAATAGATTCGTTATTCAACAATTTGAGACTACAGAGTAATTTCTCTTATTTCTAGCATACACACTTTAGAAGTGTTTACAAAACTAAACACACTTTTTAATACTAATGCAATAGAATGTATTTAGAAGTACTTAAATGTATACATTACAAATAAGTATTATGATGCAAGATCTCATTGATTGCTCTCTCAGGAATCATATATAATTCAAGGAGACAAACTGAAGAGTGGAGATAGTTGCAGACATAACTTAAATATTGGCATTTCTTAAAAATCTTCATTCAATTTTTGTTGCTGGATTTTGTTCTTTTCTTAGAGCAAATTAAAAAAAAAAAATTGTCACACAGAACAACACTGATTACTGCACATTTGCTGAACCATAGGATGCTGTGAGCTAGCCATTAGAAAAGTAATATAACGTATTTCACGAGTGAACTTCACAATTATTTCTTGAAAGCAGAGTATTTTTAAGGCTCAGGAATCCTAGGCTGTAATTCTAGTCTTAACAGGGATTTAATTCTAACAGTTGCCCTCTTATACCTCTAGTCCTATCATACCATCCTCTTTTCCTTCTCTCCCTCATTAAACAGCAGAGTTCCTATTATTACATCTCACTACCACTGTTCCTTGCTCTGAACATCAGCCTTCCTCAGTGTATCTTTCTTTTGACTATTAAGACCAGGCTCAGGTATCTCCCTGTAACTTTCAACTACCTGTCCAACTGGCTAGATTGTGCCTCCTCCCTGCCTTAGCATCAATGGAAATAACACCAAGGAACAAACAGGCATCTCGCTCTGAAGTCTCTGCATCCAAAATTACTCCCTGGAACAGGTGTTGATAAGAGTGACCTACTTAGTCACTTTGCTCTCAGACATAATTTACTGTTAACCTGACTTAATCTGTTCCAATTTATCTTTTGAACTAAAAAAAAATCTCTGCAAGCCCTCAAAATAAGACATGAAGGCTAGCTTTAAATCTTTATTAATTTCTGATATTGGGATGAACACGTTCCCAGCCCCAGAATATTCTACAAAGGAAGAATGATAAACAGTTCATGTACAACTCTGAAAAACAGGTTCTCTAGATTCTGCTCCATTTTCCTGTCTCGAGTATATAGACAAAGACAACAGGTAGCATGGAAAATTTCAGCCTTCACTGCTAAAGTCTGGTAAAGCACATAAACAAACTAGAAACAGTATTGTAATGAGAAGGGTTAAGTAAGCAAATATGCACATTTCTCAAACACTATCAGCAAAACCTATATTAAAACGCTCTGAAAGTTGGCATTTAAAGGGATTTAAACTGTTACTTTATGGCAGGAGGAAAAACAAACATACTTTTAGTATGCTCCCAAGATAACTTAGGGAGAGCTGACAATAGAAGCAGATGGCAGACCTCTTAATAGAATGTCTGTGCTCCTGCATTAATGACTCTGATAATGTGAAAAGCCTAATATTGTACTGACTCACATCAGAATAAAGAAAAAAATAATTTCAATACTGTAAGAAGCTAACATAACAGGGTAGTAGTTAACCTAAACAGTATTCCATCTCCCACAAAATTTGTTTAGGAAAGTATCAACCAGGTGTCTGAGTTTTCACAGTGTCATCAATGGAGGACATGAAAATTGAGATTTTATTAAGAAAAATAAAAATTACTACTATATTCTAACAAAACCTTTTAAATATTTTTCGACCTTTAGTTATTAAGGATTTGCAGTTAAATTTTATTCACCAAATAACTCTTTAAGGCAACAGAGAAGCCTTCATTTCTGGGCAAGGAACAAGATAAGATGTTACTTTCACTACTGTTACAGTAGTGACTGAAGGATTCAGTATCTGACATTTATTGCAAGTCATACTGTAGAAGAAACAGAGCACCATTGCTGCCTCCAAGAGCTATGGCATCAAAGAGAGCTCTTCTCGGACAAATGCAAACGTATTATTCACTTGCATTAGCCAGTACAGGATAGGCCACTTTGACCTCCCACTATGAGGCTGCAAGCATGACCGGGAAGGTGGCTCAGGCCTGGCCACTTGATCTCCCATTGGCTGGATTCCCACCAACATCTTCTTTGACAGTGCGAGTCCTGGTGGCAGAGAAAGAAGCAATAGGAGGAAGCATAAGGAAAGGAAAAATTAAGACAACACTTAAAGTAGTAAAGGTAGGAGGAAAGGTTTTGCACAGAAAAGAGATATCAAGTGAAGCAGTGCAATTGTGTTAAAAACCTGAATCAGTATGCTGAACATAAAATGTTAGAAGTGGGACACAACATGAAAAGCAGAATGAAATTTTTCTAAAATAACAGGAATTAACTCTTACTAAAGAAAAAGGAAAAAAAAAAAAAAAAGGAGGGACAGAGAAATTGCATATTAAAAATTATTCCATTGCTCTAAAATAAATTAAAAGCTTTAATATGGTAAAGTTACAGCTGAACAGATCATAAAACTCAGGTACCAAATATTTTACCTGATTTCCTCCAAGTCCATGACAAGAATACATAATCAATGGTTTGCCACCATGGTTATTTTCACCAACATCCAGACACATGCGATTACCTAGATTTTTTAACTACAGAAAGGGTGTTGTCAGAAAAACAAAAAGAATGAAGCTCATTCAGTGGGGATGACAAAAAAAACCTGCCTCGTATACAAAACTAACCTTTGGCTTAACAACAATTACAGCTGTTAGTCCATTTTACTTTCTGCTATGCTCAAGTCTAAAAATTCTTGTCTCTTCATTAATTTTTTCTAACTAGAAGCCTAATAACTACATTATGGTTGTCTACAACCACACACTGAATTATTGGGCTACTGGTGTACAAGGTTATTGTTATTCAAATTACAATCTGAACAGATACACAGGAAATACTCAAAATTGGAAGAAGGGAAAGTTTTATTTGTAAAAAACACATGCTAAACATTTGCATTCACCTCAAACTAAGAATTATTAACTGTTTACCACTTTTTGGCATTAGCAATGAAATATCTAAGGTTATTTGGCAGAGGAAATGCAATGGTCTTTAAAAAACTCATACAAATAATGTATAAACATACATTTTCCTCAGCATAAGCTTAACTCTGACAAGCAAGCAGCTGCCCAGTTTTCCTTACTAACATGAACTAAAAATTCTCTTAGACTTTCCACTACTTAAAGCTAAATTAAACTTAATAACTCAGGAAATCTCTCATCATTGGTTTACTCTTTTGTGTCATTTTAACTGTTAGTGATAGGCAGAATGTTTATCTTAGCAGGCTGTAAGATACTGTTAAGCAAGGCTACTGTTAGTTATTAAGAAGCTTTGCTTACATTAACAAAGCTATAAAATACTCAAATAGCAAGGTATGCAGGATTGATTCTTGGTCCAGAGTAGTGACAGAAAACCCTAGAGCAGTTAATGACAGATAAAATGCAAGTGCTACGGCTAAGGTAGCACAAAAGACTAGCAAAAGTCCTGGATTAAGGAAGACTACAGAAAATAATTAATATTCAACTTACATATCCAGAAAACAAAGGATTCAGGTCTGGCACGTATGCTTCTGGATAAATATTATTGAGATACCAGGTAAAATTTTTACACTGCAGACGCTGCCTTAAGTCAAGTCTTTTTGAGATGTCTCCAAATGTTTTCTGTTAGAGGAAGGGAAGCAAGGAAGGATGGAAGAGAAACATACCAATGTTACTAATACCGGGTTTGCACACATGCAACCGTGATAGTCTGTATTGTAGTCTTAAACTAGCTTCAAGCTTAATTTGCTGATTTTTAATTATTTTTTAAAATACTGTACTACTATGGTTACTGCTGTTTGTTTTTCAGTTTTACAATACTGCTGACATCCTGCCTGCAGCATTTCAAAGCACGTGCAAGACAAGCACGTTGCAACATGGAAACAATAAAGTATCCTTAGTTCCAAGAGAGTTTTAACACAGTGCCACGAAATGGGAAAGTATGAACAAGACCACACTGATGACAGCTATAAAGCTAACTGATCTCACTTAAAAGAGTGATCTGAAATAATGAATTGGAGTAACTAAATAATTAGCATAATAGGACAATGCAAAATTTCCCAGACAAAACTCAGTTGCCTAGCTGCTAAATATGCTTAGGAAATCTAATTCTATTAGTGATACAATAGTCACAAAATGTGTCATACAAAGAGAGAAAAAAAATTTCCCTTTGAAGAAAACTCTAGATTCCAGCTTATGTAAGACCAAAGTTCCATAAAACTTAAAAAATAAATCAGCACCCAAATCCCCTGAATTTAACAATTTTTTAAGCAGATAGAGAAAGGATGGATAGCTATCACTGAATAAACTTTATTCTGCAGCTAAAGAACATCAAAACTCAAAAAATATAAGTGAGTTTCCATTTTCTATGCTCAGTAGCTTTTCTCATGTTTTTCTGGTAGTTCCAATAGCGCTCAGTGCAAACAACCCAGAATTTTAGAGAATGTGTGAAAAAAAAACCCTACCAATCAAAAAACCCACCACACAAACCAACACTATTACCACCCACCCAGTGAAGTTTTTTGATGCTTGCTGGAGCTACACATTAAGCAAACTGAACTGTCTTTTCATTAAAATATCTCGAATCCTTACATACTTTGTCAATAAATAACTTTTGCTCACCAAAACTTTGAACGCAGCAAGTGTGATTTCTAATACCACCACCACCACCTACTTGTTTCACAATTTTTGCTGCCTCTGTGTTTCTTCGATAAAATATTTCTTTATATTCATCCATCCACACTTCTGCAAGGCGGACTTGATTACGTGTGATCACTTGAGTACCTTTTGGGAAAGTATGGGGACTCTTGCTGCGAAAGACATGGCCAACAACAGAGCAAGGCATGATCTCCAACTGTCCACCACATTGCCATACCTAATAATAACATTTTTTGTGTAAGTGCACTGCAATTAGAATTAAGGGAGTGGAAAAAAGAAAATATATCAGCAATGTTATCATTCGCCAGAAAAAAGTCCCAAACCACTAACGAGAGTGCATGTATCAGGCATACCATAAGTGATTTTCCTAATCAGGTAAACCCTGGAAATATACATTTCAGTTATCAACCCTAAACACATTAAAAAAAACCCCAAACAAGAATAGTCCAGTGAGTATGTTTCTATTTTATATCACAGGTCATTAGTAATTCATTTCCCTTGTCCTGGTTGGCCAATTCAGCAGAGAAGTCAAGATCTAAGAATAATTTGTCCTCAAAAATCCTGTCAGTGTAGAGAACACTGCTAATTAAGTAGCTAAACTTACTCTGAAAGACATTTCTATATTTTCACCTCCCCATATTTCCATTTCTTCATCATAGCTTCCAATGTGCTCAAAGTAGTCTTTTGATATTGAAAAGAGACCTCCAGCAAAAGTAGGTGTTCTGCAAAAAGAGAAATTTACCGAGGAAGACAGGATTTGAACAGATAGCTCATGTTGCATCTCATTTGACAGTTTTATTGTCATTTATTAACAGCCGATTTAGAGTAACTGCATCAGCAAAAATAACATATTTTCCCTGTATGGAGGATATCAAGCAAAGTTATTACTCCTCCAGACCCGTAATCTCTCAGTGGCCAAAGCACATACAATTATCACCAAATACACTGCTGTAACACTCTAGTATTTTGGTGTTCTGAACCTCTGTTGTCATCCTTTCAAACATAATGAATGAGAAGCCAGAATCTACGGTATAACAAAAAAATCTCATGAAAACTGAAGTATTCAAAATATTATTCAAATTATGTTTACCTAATTGGATAGGTTTCATCTTTTCTTCTTTTATTTTCATGTTTAGGAAGAGACTCCCATCCAAATGACAAACTCCAATCAAAATTTCCTCTGTTGTGGCTATGCCCATAAGGAGATGGCTTACTGAATTCAAAAGTGTTGAGATCTATAGAAGCAATATCAGGGCTTACAACAGCTACAGGGTTCTCAGCTATTCTTGCCAGTAATGGCTCCAACCAGCCATAGAAGCATTCACCTATTGAAAAAATGGAGACAAGCACTAAATTTTTATTTGGCTATACAGTAGCACACAGAGAATATTTTAACATGCCCGCAGCAAGCCAATACGAACTGCTTTTAAATAGCATTGCTAAATATACTTTCAGTAATATAAAATAGCAATAGCAAAGATGACATGTTGCTAATGTTAATAACATATAAAAAATCTGTAACATCAAAGACAGCAGCATTATAAACCAGACCTGCAGACCTGGCATAGTTACAGATTTACTCACAATGAGCATCCAGAAAGGTAAGGGTCTCTCCTGTTGCTACTGAAGCTCCCAGCAACCGTGCAGTGATTAGACCTTTTCTTTCCTTTTGACGGACTACTTTAACTATTTGAAATTGTTTGACATATTCATCTAGTTTATCATGTAAGTATTCTAGAAAGAGAAATTGGTTTCAGGATGTTCAGTGTATATACATGCCACTGCCTAAAACTTTAGATTATTAAACTATCAGGATAAACAATTCACACTAATCCCAGAAATGACCTCACATTAGAGCAGTAAAAAATTCCTGACTGTTGAATGTTATTTTTAGGGACTGCGTTTTGTTAAGGGTGAGGGCATAGAAAGACATGACTGGTCAAGAACAGAACACGAAACTCTAAAAATATTCTAAACGAGAAAGGACATGTGCTAGTATATCTCTTCTGTAGTATTAAGTTTGAATATCAATTCAAAATCCATTTTCAGAGCAAAAAGACTGCATACTTAGATTATTCAAGTTCTCTCCAGAACATGCAAATTTTTTCCTGAATGACAGTGTATGTTACACAGTTTTCAAAGGCTACTGTGTAATATTTACATCAGCAACAGAAACTATATAAAACACTTTTTGGACATGCAAAATTTGAGAAACAACCCCACATCCCTCATTAAACATCCCACATCATCTTTGTTCTTCTGCCCATCCTTAGTATTAAACTGTATTACTGAACATCTTTCACATCTAAGTGGGTCAGTATACTACATACAGACTTGCAAATGTAAATGCATTAATACAACCATGCGTGTATAGACATGTTCATCTAAGGCTGAGCTGTATTTGTGATCACAGTCAGCATGCATTCAAATTTCTTTGGCAGTCAGTGTATTGAAAATTAATTTTAATAATTTTAAAATTTGTTAGGTTTTTTTAATTTTAGTTCTAGGTAAGACATTGCCCTTCACATTAATGAAATTAATTTGCACAAAGAAAATCAGTAGATAAAATGCAAATTGCTACAAGCATTGGCCAATTTACCCTTGGATACTTTGTTCTATAAATTGTAATTGGTTTGAAGCACAGATTACAGAACTACTTGTCATGCGACCAGTTATGCACTTTAAACAGCACTAGAATTGGAATAATCAGAAATGGGGTTTAAAAACCTTTAGGGGACAAGAATTTCTTATTTAACTACCTCATGAAAAAAAGATGGGGAGAAATATTTCGTGTTTTATAGAAAAAGAAAGGACAAAACCACTTAAAATACTATTATACATGTCAATGGTGGTAAAGAGATATGCTCTTTCAATTTTTCTGCAATCCTAAAAAAAAAAAAAAAAGAGAGAGAAAATAGAAATGACTTCTTACCATCTACACTGGCGTCATCCACCAAAATAATCTCCTTTAGCAATATTGCAGGAGATGTATACATCACGCTGTGAACAGTTCTGAGCAGAGTGGACCATGCTTCATTATGAAAAACTATTACAATACTTGTGGTTGGCAATGGCGGGCAACGCTTAAACTTTTGTTCAATACATCTACAGATCAGAAAGCATCAAATGTTACAAAATGGACAAAAGGTTTTGACTCAAACTGTTAAAATAAACCCCTCTTTTTCTAGTACAAATCTTTACAAGTATGGACATTGAGTATTTCAGCTTCTCCACTTTCTATCCCCATTTTGGAGCACAAAAGCAGGTACTCCAACTGGAGAAGCTGTACAAAATAATTTTTAAAAACATGATGAACAAGAATTTAACTTATCAACTGACTCAGTTCTGCTTCTGTCTCTCAAACATTTGAGAACTTTTCATACAGCACCCAGACCTTCTTCAGAAAAAAAAAAAAATGTATTCTATTGAGACCAGCAGATACTGAGCTGCAAAAATCAGACTTTCAGTCACCATTGCTGTTGAAAATGCAAAATACAAAGTTGACTGTTTATTATGAGAGTGCAGAGTTTGAAAGAAAAAAAATAGAGTAGATCTAATTCAGAACTTCAAAATTTTGTAGAAATACCATAAAATCCTTAGAGAAGCATATCCCATTCAAGGAAAGTAATTTTAAATGCAGTTTTTCCATCACTGATATATTCTGAGCATAACTTTAAATCCAGTTGCAAGTCAAGATGACAAGACTTCTGTATTCATGAGCTGTACACTTACTGGTTTTTGCCTGTCAGCTTTAGAGACTGCAAGACTCCCCGAGGTAACTATCACAGCCACTGCCTCAGAAGATACGCAAGCAGAAACTCACCAGTTATGCTTGAGCAAAGGTTATTGTGAGTGGCACCACATGTAATAGGATATTCATACTACCAGCAGCATCTTAGTAAGATTAGTCACTTCTGACAAAGCTGAGAACATACATAATCTTACAATGAGAGACACCTCATAACCGAAACCCACTCTACCAAGTCTTAGAGACTTCATTAATACAAGATTGCTGAGATGTTCCATAGCCTTGTTCAACAATTTTCAATTCCTAATTTGTTAAATTATGCTGGTGGTTTTACTAAAGCACTGAATACTTAAAAAAAAGTGGGGGAAGGGAAATAGCGTTTAACTTGGAAAAATGCTTAAATTACATTTTTAGTTTTCTTCTAAGTAAAATTTAGCAGGCTTCCAGAAAGTCGCTAAGAAATCGTAGTTTAAAGGCAAAAATCTGAAAACCTCATTTAAATATGGTTACTTCAAATTCAAAACCATGAAAGTGAGCCTTTCTAAACATTCTTGGCTTCGGCACTATGGATCATTATGTACAGTCAATCATTATGTATAGCTAGGAAACTTTCCTAAACTATCACCTAATGCTGAACTCAAATCACTTTGCAATCTGAATTTCTGACAAGTTTTTTTCAACTAACAGGACATACATATTTCAACATACTCAGGAGGTCGAGTGTCTGGTCCAAGATCTCGGTGTAAAGATATCCTATCACTTGCAAATGCATTAAAACAATGTTTTTCTTCTCCACGCTGTTTTTCCTTCTGTTCTTCTGAATTTAAGTTGATGGTTTTAAATGCTTTACCAGAAGCTCCAGGTGCATTAGGATCTTGAAGTGGTCTGTCTAGAAAGGGTTTTAGTTCCACTGCAGTATAGTATCCTGGCAAACAGTGTCTCTCTCCAGGAATCTTAGTTTGCCTAACGGGTGCTTTTATCTGCATTTTTGGCTTTGCACCTTTGATATTGTTCATAGCATTTAGCACGAGACCTAACACGTGACTTTTCTTTCCAACAACTGGCTCAATCCCTGCTTCATCTTTAAAATCTTGAACACCTACTTCTTTTTGTAATAAAAATAAAAATACCAGAAAGACAAACACAATGATGCTAAACTTCCAAAGTTTCCAGTGAAAAAAAAATTTCTTGAGAAGTTTAGGCAGTTTTTTCAAAGCCATTCTAGTTATAAATAATTATCACAAGACAAAAGTTCCTATGAATTATCTTCTTCAAGTAGGTCACAGCATTTCTTGAAGTTATAACACCTGTAAATTAAAACAAAAAGTAGTAATTCAGACATCTAGTATATTTAAGTGTAAAAACCCAAATCAATGGGCAACTAGTTCACAATTCCCAACTGTCAAACGTTATGTGTCCATCATTTAAAGGTACTTCAGACCTATCTCTAAGATATCCCAAATGCACTTTCCATGGTTTTTGTTCGGTTTTGTTTTTTTAAATACAAGAATCAGAAAGCAGGAATACCACTGAGAATAAACCACTATTTCTACACAATGCCAATACATGTTCATTTTCATCCAAATCTTGAAAATTAAGTTTTTTAAAATTTGAGAAAAGTGTTGGGTTAAGTATCCTAAAAGCAAGGGATTTTAGTTCAATGATAGGATAGAAGGGAAACAGATGGAATCAATAAAATAAGTTAAAGTTGCATGTAAGAAAGATCCACATAAAAAGTGAAATATAAAGTCAGGAAGGACTTCTCAACTTATTTCAACATTTGGAAATTTCCAATATTAAAAATAAATACATTTTAAGATCAGACTTAAGTAATCGGACTTCAAGTTGGAAACGTTTAGATTAATTTAGTTATCTAGTATACATGGTGAATGTATACTTAATACATGTAATTTGGAGCAGGTTTATTTAGCCTGAGGATCCAGTAATCATTCTGTGTATCTTTTTCATTCACTTGTACTGTGTTTTCTGGCATGTGCTGCTGCAGCTCATCAAGAGAACATGTCAAAGAGCTCCTCTTTCAGGAACTCTGCCACTATTTTTTTTTCACAGACAAGTAATTATTCAGCAGTTTTCAAAGATGGGGAAGTATGGAAAACATTTGAGGACTACCAGAATTCAAGTGATTTGAATTAAATTCTCTCTGCAAAATTGGCAGTTTACAAGGAGAAAAACAGCAACCAGCCTTAGTTCAAAGCATAGCTTTATTTTTCTGTAAGTTGCATGTATGTGAACAGAGAAAAGAAATAAGCAGCACCTAGATAAAAGCCACAGTTGGTTCCCACTTGCTAACTACTGACCACAAAATTGCAAAAACTACTTTTCCATTTCAACCTTTGAAATACAAAAAGATTCTGCACTTCTTAATTGGATTAATATATACTCAGGAAGAGATAAAACTTACAGAAAGCAAAAAAGCTCACCTGGTTTCCTTCAAGGATTTCCAGGATAAGGTACACATCCAGACTTGCACACATTACAGCTTATTTCAAAGCTTGTGTCAGTTTTTTTAATAAACCCATACATTCAAACCACAATGGATTTATCATAGAGCTATTATTATAAGGATGCAGAGGGGAAGGTCATTACACCACTGCCATATAGATACTAAAAGGTATAAAAACATGTTCACAAGGTTCACAAAGTTTCCAAGAAAACACATTACAAGGTCCATTTCTGTCTCACACCTTATTTTCCCATTTTTCTTCAGTGCTGAAAATTTGTACGACAGTACTGATACCTATACACTGCAAGACTAAGAATAAAAACTTTCTTTCCTGGTGAAAGAACTGTGATCCATTTACCAAACCGACAGGTTAATAAATGCCTTGTTTTCTCACAATGTCTGAGAAGTTCATCTTGTCTGGCTGACAGACACTCACCCAGTCATTCTCTCATTCCCCCTCCTCAACATGACAGTGGGGAGAAAATAAGACAGAAAAGCACATGGGACAGTGTGATCACTTACCAGTTACTGTCATGGGCAAAACAGACCTGAGGATGACAAATTTAATTTACTGCCAATTAAAAATAGAGTAGGATGGTGAGAAACAGAGACAAAAATAAAATCACTTCCCCAGGCTTAACTTCACTCCTTCATTCCCAACTCTTATATTTCCTTTCTCCCAAGTGTTCTAGAAGGAATGGAAAATGAGGGTTGTGGTCAGCTCATAACGCTTCATCTCTGTTCCTTCCTCTTCACGCTTTTTCCCTGCTCCAACACAGGTCCTCTTCGTGGAGTGCAGTACTTCAGCAAAAACTGCTCCAACATGGGTCATCCATGGGTTCCTGCCAGGATCTTGCTCCTGCATGGGCTCTCCATGGACTCCAGATTCCTTCAGGGTATATCCTCCTGCTCCATCACAGGGCCCTGCATGGGCTGCAGAGAAATACCTTCTACACTGTGGTCTTTTCCATGGGCTGCAGCAGGACAACCTGCCTCACCATAGATTTCTCCATGGGCTACAGGGGAGTATCTGTCCCGCTGCCTGAAATACCTCCTCCCCTCCTTCACTGATCCTGGTGTCTCTGCAGGGTTGTTTCTCCCGCGTTTTTCTCCTTCCTCTCTCACAGCTGCTGTGCAGCATTTTTTACCCTTTCTTAAATACCTTATCACAAAGGCACCACCTGCCAACACTGGGTGGCTCAGCTTTGGCCAGCAGTAGGTCCATTTTAGAGCTGACTAGAACCAGCTGTGTCCAGCACAAAGGCAGCCCCTGATCTTTTCTCACAGAGACCACCCCTGCAGTCATCCCACACCTCCCAACCTTGCCATGTAAATGCAATACACAATGTAAACCACGAAGCAGCAAGAAGACTGTAAGTTGTAAAACTACCTACCATTGCTAACTCTGCAAGGGCTCTGCCTGAGCCTACAACCACTGCAATCAGTTAACCATGAATGTTTTCATAACACCCAAAAAAACAAAATCACATTACTGTTTCTCAGTGCACCACATATGATACTGTGCTTGTCAATCTTAAAGTTTAGGAATTGATAATGAATATAACTTCCTCAAATCAAAAAAAAACAAACCAAAAAACCACCCACAAAAAAAACCCCAATTTTATATTTTAAGTACTTAATGTTATAAGAGAGGCCTGTCAACTTCTTTATCTCACAAGCAGCCATTTGGCATAGTCAACCAAGCAAACACCTAAGGGGGCAGGGTGGGGTGTGTGTGCACTAGCATTGGTTGGCTGGTTGGTTTGTTTCCAAATGTTGTTGACCTCAAACTTCTTTTGTATCACTAAACATGCAACAGTGGTCTTCAACTTCCTCTAGGCCTCCTCCTCCTGGTAGAAGTCTTAAGTTCAGTACCAACAGAAAAGTTAGTCTTTAATGAACATCCTGGTTTAAGATACATCAAGAGAAGAGAGGTTAATTCTATGTAGCAACATTGACTGTTTTACACTGATGTTATGCTTAAAATAGAGAACTTTAATCAGTATGAGTCAAATACTTATGACTGTCTCTTTTTGTTTTAATGACCTGACATGAGACTAATCAAAGGTTAGAAAAATTAAATAGTATGGCTATTGTATCTGTTATCTGCCTTAGTACCAGAGAAATCTTTTAACTAATTAAATAACTACTCTGTAGATTTAAAGTTGCACTTGTCAGATTTCCATTGTGAATCTTCAGCATTTCAATTAACGCAACCATATTTACTTATGCTACTCTCACCATGTCATTCTAGTTTTATGTTTACTACGTGAACTCTGTCTTGCCCCCCGCGACAAAAATTAAAAATGGACTAAATACCAAAGATTTCTTCCATAGATTTTTAGCACATACTTCAGCCTCGTGCTGCTGCTGGCTTTGATGCTAACACACTATTCTTTACAAAACACCAAATGCACATAAGTACATTTTACAAAAAACTTAAACTTAATTACTGTTATTTGCATTTGGGATTATTTCCTGCACAAATTGAGCATATGTAATTTCTTAGAATACTCATGATAAACACAACACAATTACCAAGATATGTGTGAATCAAAATAACCAAACTCTCAAAAAACCCAACAAACCAAAAAACCAAACATCCTGAATATTTCTTGCACTACCTTGCGTTCTGTATACACGTCTGTGCCTTCAGACAAGTCAGTCATTAAAGACTATAATGAGCAGGCCTAATGAGCAATCAAGAACACAGAACAATTTATTTAGCATTTGTTTTCCTATGCAACTATATTCACTATAATCTGCATATATTTTAACTTCTTTTTGACAATGTATTTCTTTGTATTAGATACATGTCTCAGCTGCTCTAGGTCTAACTACATACCGCAGGCTGCCATAACACACAGGTGAAATGTGTCTGTCCCTAGGAATGAAAAGACAACTCACCTGAGCTAAATGCATTGTGCAGGAGAGCATCACAACTTAACCCTTTCAATGTGGCTTACCCTTTCCAGTAGCTTCCATGGAAGCACATTCACAGAAACAAATGCAAGTTATGTTTCTTTTTTAAAGAAACATCAAACACTGGTCCATTTGCCAGGAACATACATCAAGATCTTTGGTGTACACAAATGCTGAGTGTGGTTTTATTGACAAAATATCTGATAGGGATATCGCTTACAATAGGAGAAGAGCTATTCGTTGCACAAAATAGTAGCAGTTTCCAGAACACATGCTACACTGTCTAAAGAACTTTTGCCATGAAAGCTGCATCTTCCTAAGGGTTTTTACCAGGATAATTTTGTACTGAGAAATACAATCTTCATTCCCCACAAATGCCTCACACATTTTTATGGCATAGCAATGCCAATAAGCACAGACCAAGCTACTGTTCCATCCTCCAGGACATGCTGAAGAAATATGTGGCATGATTAAACTCCCTGAGGTGACTATTCAGCAAAGTGTTTAATCCTCTATTCATTAGTGTTATTTTCACTAATAGCAGTCTGTATCCTTACAGCACTTGGAAATAATTAGCCCTAAACATCAGAAGCTGGATTTTAAGGATTTTTTCTTTTTTTAAGACAAAATAACCAGAAAACTAATAGGCACTGCAGAAATCTTCCAAAAGTGCCAAAAAGCAGCTGCTACACTTCTTCAAACCACATCACATGGGTAGTGTGTGAATTCAATACAGTCTATGTTACATTATGCCACCCACTAACTCTGATGTCAGCCTGTCTGCAAAAACTGTGGCTTACAAGAAAGCCTCACTTCAGTAGCCAGCATGTAGGCAACTCTGACTTTTTGTTCGCTTGGTCTGAACAACACTGTAGACAATCATTATTTCTTTTTTTAATTAAAATGTCAGAATAACCCAAAAGAACAGACAGTATTTTAGACCATGCCAGTGAGGAGAAATTTACTGGGGTTAGTATCAGTATACTTGACCTCACCCTTAATCTAATTTCTGCTGCAACTCCAGAAGTACAGGCTCATTAAAATGCTTCTCTATTTTTTTATGATATACATATATAACCCCCTCATCAAGATCTTAATGTTGCCTTAATCAGAAAGTAGGTGTGCGAGTAGAAACACTAAACAAATTCTCACAATTAACTCTTCACACCAAATTAGCAAAAGTCTGCCAGAGATACATATTATGGATGTCAGGATGCTTTACCTGTATAAAGTGCTACTTTCACCACTGGTATTTCTGAATCCAAAATTCTAGACAGGGCTTTTCAGTTTTTTTGCATGAATACCAATGTAGATGCTACTAAAACATTAGTTACTGAAATACTCAGTTTGGTAAGTGATATTCTCATCTTCTACCACCTTAGAAATTGAGTTTTTTCTTCCAGCAAAATAAATAAGTCACTGAACAGAACTGTTTCCACTTCCTAGATGTGCATCCCAGAACACCATCCACTCACATTACCACCTCTTGTGACAGACTAAGAAACATCCAATTTGGAGTGAACTTTTTATACAGGTTTAGCTGCATATGGAATAGGAAGGCACTCCGTTCAATCAAAAACATTCAAACACACTTAAGCATTTGGGGAAAATGAAAACAGTTGCTTAAGTTTACCAAACTACGCTACTGTTTAAAAGAATGTTAGCTCTCAGCTTAAATACAGGAACAAACTATAAAAGGAAATGAACAGAAGTCAAAGGCTTCACATAAAAAGGAGAAACATAATCAGCTTCCAAGTTTCTACCTCTACACTTGCAACAAAAGACACTTGGCTATCTGTTACACTAAGAATTCCTACTGATTATACTCCTAGACAGGGCACACATACCTAAAAGAGTTAGAGATTCACAAACCTCAGATAATGTTCCTGCAGTACATTCTTTGAAGCTCAGCCAGTGGAAATTTGGTTCTACTAGTGAAAAAAGTAAGTTCTAAGAGGAACACTGAACTTATTCAGTTCCCGAGTCTTAGTTTTAGAAACATTGAAGACACAGATTATTCTAGCAAAGACCAGACATAATCTGCCCCAGTGATTATTACAAAAAAAATCAGGAGCTGTAACTGGATGATAACACAACAGTCTAAAGAAATTCAGAGCAGTAGCAGCCCAAAACACCTAGCTGGAATACAACTTTGTAAACTATCTTCTTCAGCAGTTTGGGAGTAAAAAAAATACAAAAAACCCCAAACCCTCCTTCTGTATATTCTGAGGAAGTGCTTCCAAAACCACTTTCAAAATGAGCACTACCACTATTTTTCTACAGCTAAGCACTGTACATGATACGCAGAGATAAATAGTTCCCTGTGACAACAGATAGTATGTTAAAAGTATACAGTAACCATGTATTATAAACAATATTTATGGATTATTTTTATAATTCTGGGACTGTAAACATGAACTGAACTCAATTTAGACTTCACTCAACTCTGTAGCTTCCTTTTTTTTTTTTTTCCTAGGCCAGGTTGGTTCAGGCTTCTGTTAAAATCATTTTAGGCTGTCCTTAAAAATGCCACGATAAGAAGCAAGTACCATAGCAGCTGTAAGCAACTCAGAGGGATTACTCTCTGATTTTCACTTAAGCACCAGAAAATAATCTCTGGATCATAACCAAGGGATTTCCACACACACACACACCCCGGATTGTAGTAATGCTTCTAAGATGCCAAAAGCATCTGAGTATTAAGTGCAGAGCTTGAAATGACATTTTTACACCCTAATTTGCCTTCAACTTTTTGCTGTTCAAACTGTAAGTGTAAAGCAAAGCAAAACTCTGCATGGATTTCTCGAGATTTACTGAGGTTTATTGAGTCAGTGACTGTTAAACTAATCTCCGTCAGAATCTCCCAAAGGTGTCTGTGCTTTCCTCCTCTCACCACTTGACTGGTTCTTTGCCAGTTATGCTTCACTACTGAATAATCACTCCTAATAACAAATAGCCATTTGACCATAGAATTTGATTATTAAGTCACCGTTCAGTAGTTTTGTGATGCAATTTCTCTGTAAGCAGAACTGTTTCCTATGGTATCAGCAAATATTAAGTAAAATCAGACAATGGTAAGACAGACCGCAAGTGAATAAAATCACGCTTTACATGAGTGAACAAAATCTAGCGCTTTATGGTCTAGAAACTTGAGGCACTTTCAAATATTCTAGAAGATAAGCACAGAAATAAAGAGATTAGGAGGAGAAACTCATCGGTTCTGGCCGGTGCCTCATCAGTGATTCATATGAACATGAGTCTCTACACGGAGTCCAAAGAAAAGGGAAGCCCTAGACTAGGTATCAGCTCTGGGAACAGACCGTTGAGGCAACAAGCTTATGCTTAGCAAAAAGGAACATCTCAAAGCAATGCAGTTTGTCACCTAGAACCACACTTCAGTGAAAAGTCACAGAAAGAGCAACTGTATCTTGTTTCTATTTTAACACAAGTCAAGATATCCAGGCTGCCGCTGGTATCACCCCACCCAAGAAGAGAGGCAAAGTTAAATGGCAATAGCAGTTACAAGGAGGAAAACTGGTCTTCTGCTCCTTGCCACAGTGCAACTAAAATAGTAATTTGGGCTCCCTGAAAGCAACTTGATTTTTACTCTGCTATGTTATTGGAAGCCTTGAGATGGTAGTATGAGATGCCAAACTGACCAGGCCACTGAGCAAACCTAGCTAAAAAAAGAAACCAAAAGCCGTAAGTTGGCTGTTCTGACTCAGTCTTTTAACTGTCACTCAACTCCGCAGCATGACACTGGCTTTAGTCAAGACTGAATACATCAATATAAATTTTTAAACAAAAGATGTTGATTTGTAAAAGACGACTGACATGTAAAACACTACAGAGATGCATACACAAATTTCCTATTTCTGGTAAGATACTTTTATTTAACCAATAAGAATGTTTATTAATGAATACTTCTCTCTCAGCATATTTTACAAGAAGTTAAAAAAAAATAATAATCCGTGACACTAGGGTTATCCATGTTACAATGCACTTTTCCTGTCAGTTCTCCAGAGTCAAGAAAATATTCCGAAGTACTGTCAACTGCTACGTAGAAGGGAAACTAACAAACTGCCTGAGAAAAGAGACCATCTAGTAGCTTCAAAGCACTCGGACGGGATGATATATACCAGAGGGAGCTGGCAACGTACACAGCGAAACTACCACCCTGCTGTTATCAAATCAGTGCGGCGCTGCGGGCAAATACTTGGGCGGGATCAGTGCGCGGTAAGAGACACCTCCTTCAGTCAATACTTTTGGTTTGGACAGTGCATCCGGCTAGTGGCCAGCACTTCCCGGAGACCTGTTTGCCCAGCTGCCGGGCAGCAGAGCCCTTTCCCGCAGACCGAGCTCCCTCGCCCCGTGTCACGTTTGCCCGGAGCGGGGCGCGGCCCCCGGCGCTGGCTGCCTCGGCGGGATACGAGGGGGCTGCGTGCAGGGCGTACAAGAGTGATCACGGCTGGAGGGGATGTGTGTAAAGAGGTGTTGGGGGT
>NW_009942222.1:141626-147808 GCF_000696875.1 Nestor notabilis | reverse complement strand
AGTTTTATATATTATTAATTTAGAATTTCTAGGTCTTTAGCATGTTTTCCTTCCTCTCTTGCACAGCATGAAGATGATGCACCCGTGAGGCTTTATGTGAACGGGGAGGGAAATGCTTTGTGGAAAAGTAGCACCTTTTTGGGAAAAATATGTCTTGAGCAGAGCAACAGCCTCCAGCAGCAGTTCTTGTACTTAGAAGTCGGCTCCTGGTGTTTGCTGCTGGGGCTGTGAATTCACCTGGGCTGTGGAGGACTTGACCTGAGGCTTGTCCAGTGCCCTGTGGCTGTGTATTTAGCATAGAGAAGGGCCAAACTTGATAGATGAATTAAGCAAAACGATTTAGGGGCAGGAAGCTCAATGAATGGTCATTGAAAATTGCATATTGGGAAATGAATTTGCTGCAGTCATCTGAGCCCTGAGCACCTCTCAGCTAAGATAATGCAGTATGCCAAGAAAAGCTGAAGAATCACAAAATCATTGAATCACAGAATGGTTTGGGTTGGAAGGGACTTTCAAGATCATCCAGTTCCAGACCCCTGCCACAGGCAGGGACACCTTCCACTACACCAGGTTGCTCCAAGCCCCCTCCAACCTGGTCTTGTACACTGCCAGGGATAGGGCAGTCACAGCTTCTCTGGGCACCCTGTGCCAGGGCCTCACCACCCTCCCAGGGAAGAACTTCTTCCTAAGATCTAATCTAAATCTCCTCTCTGTCAGTTAAAAGCCATTCCCCCTTGTCCTATCCCTACAGGCCCATTTCAATTATGAAACTGTTCTTATTTCAACCCACAGGATTTACCTTTTTCTGATTCTCCTTCCCATCCCACTGGGAAGGCACAGGAGTGAGTGAGTGGCTGCATGGTACTTAGTTACCACCTGGAGTGAAACCATGCCATGGGTCCATCATTTTCAAGTTTTACATTACTACTGTGTGTCCCTTATGTATCTTTATCCTCTTCTTTGAAGTAACAAGTGATAGAACAAGAGGTGATGGCCTCAAGCTGTGCCAGGGAAAGTTTAGATGGGATATTAGGAAAAATTTCTTCACAGGGAGGACGATCAGGTGTTGGAACCAGCTGCCCAGGGAAGTGGTGGAATCACCATCCCTGGAAGTATTAAAAAAATGTGTGGATGAGGCCCTCAGTGGCATGATTTAGTGGTGCACTTGGCAATCCTGGGGTAATGGTTGAACTTGATGATGTTAAAGGTCTTTTCCAACCTAGCTGATTCTATGATTCTGTGTATGTCCATTATGTATGTCCCTTATCCCAGTTTGCCTGATCCAGTTGCATATTTTTGGAGAGTCAAACTTGTGTGTATCCTTTTCCAAATCCCAAGCACATAAAGGTGAAGCCAGACTATGTTTTTTAGATGTTAAAAGTTGTTTAGTTTTCTTATTACTGGAAAAGATAACATCATCTCCCAATCTGTTATTTCCTATGCTGGGAATAAAGAGAAGAAACTACTGTTTCTCTAATCACATCCATAGGGACTAAAATCAGCACAGAGGAGGTTTGTGAGTTGTTTTCCATCTCTTTTTTCCTTAGAGGATAAAGTCCTCCTCCTGCAGAGCCAAGTGAGCTTTAAGAGGAAGTCTCAGATATTTGCCAGATGGACAGGATTTCAATACTCTTTTTTAGTAAATAGTATTTATTTGCCTGAACTTAGCTTCTGGAGTTTGATGTAGTTTGCCCAGCCCACCATCCAGTGGGTTTTACCTTTGGATTACTGCTGATGATCTCCATGTAGCCCCTTTGTTACAGGAGAAAGTGTGTCAGGTTCGTTATTACAGGGTTTCTCCAAGATGAATTTTGCTTGATTCCCCAGTTTTGCCTACTCAGTTGGATAGCTTTTCATTTCAGGAAATGAGTACATTTTGTGTATAACCAAATTCTCCTAGCTGATACTTTTTTATTCTTGTGAGCAGATATTTGTAAGCATATTAAAGCTTACTAGCACTTGATCAACTTTAAAACACTTATTTATATGAGAGCACTCTCAAGGCATATTAAGTTTAATTTCTGTCTGCCGGGGCAGTCTCTGATCTCTAGTTTCTCCACGTTTTTACCCTGTATATTGCACATCCTTAAGGTCTGTGAAATAAAACTTCAGAGGGAAGTGATGTGCGCTTGGAGAACAAGACGTGGATTAGGACCACAAGGGTCTCTCCTAGATGCCAAGACCTTCACCACCAAGTTTGTGGATGACTTTTGGGCTAATTTCTGTGCATTTTGGGATCTTCTGGTGAGAGCTAACGAGAAGAGAAAGGCCGTCTGCTGCTGCTGAGCTGCACAGTGGTGTTGGTTACATTGCAAAGTGAAAAGATCACCCTAAAATATAAGACCACCTGACATGAAGAGCTGGTGGCCTCTGGGAGTGGGTGTTTTGTGTTTAAGGGAGTGTGAATTTTTAACCGGTAGACCTAGTGAAAACTTCAGAAGACGAGGGTGTGTATTGGGAAGAGAGAGGCAGATAACTGAGGACTGGAAAGGGAGAAACACACATCATATTTTTTCCAGCACCTTGCATCTTTTTATATGTCTGAAGCCTGGATTAACTTGCTGATACTGTACTGAGCCCTTCTGGGAGAATCAAATTAAGCCAATAAATCCTTTTCCTGGAGGTGCTGTCAGTATTATGCTGATACCTGTGGGCTTGTACCTTCATCAGCAAAGCTTTGCTCTGTGTGTGGATGTTTTGCATGGACCCACCCTGAGTGCCCAGCAAAGCTTTGAACATCTCTGGGTGCTCAGAAATCAAGTGCCTCCTTGAGAGGCCTCACTTTGTTCAGGCTTAATAAAAGCATCACGTTTTCAAACGATGTGCTGAATCACTGGGGAATTCTCCCTTTCAGCCTGGCTTAACCAAGTGGGAAAAGCACGTATCCAAGATAATTTTATACTGCTTGCTCTAGGAAGCAGTTTTGAAATGGTGTTTGTCAAAGTTTCTCTGATTTTTTTTTTTTTTTTTTTTCCTTTTCTTTTTGTTCAAAAGCTTCCATGGTCTTCTGCTAAACAAGTTCTTTTGGAGAGAGTTTTCTAAGCAGGGGAGGAAAAACAGTTCTTTAGCTTGTCTTCAGAAATGTAAACAGCCGCAGCACTACAGCGGCACTTTGGAGCATCGCATCTCGAAGCAAGAGGTAGTTGAACTGCCACAAGCAGCTACTTGTAGGAGAACAGGAGGTAATTACCATGGAGCAAGTTCACTTCAGACTTCAAACACTGGGGAGTTAATTTGCTCTAGCATGACTGAAAACACAAAATATTTGTAGATAGGCTGCTCCCAAGATGAAGAATTTCAGCAACTATTAACGTGCTTTAAAGCTATTTCTTTTAAAACACAATGTCCCCGTGCAGGTGTAGATTTGCATGGATAATGTTTGGATTGTCTTACCCTTCGATAACACTGAGCCTGGCTTTGAGAAGCTGAACAAAATCCCACCTGGAGATAGCAGAGGACACTCATCCCACATCTTGTGGTGTGAATGGTCTGGATCTTCTTGGTGGTTTGTGCCCTGCTACCTGTCCCACCCTAAGCAGCACTTGGGAACCTCTAAAGAAAGGAAAAGAAGGAGATTAAATCCCTTTAACACTTAATCTAGGGCTGCTTCTCTGTTTAGAGTTTTTTCTGGCTAGATGTCTTTAGATTCCTGTATGGTTTCGGTCATGCTCTTGTTTAAGATTGATCTAAAAAAAAATAATTCCTTTTTGAAAGCGTATTTTATACATGTTACTGCTTTGCAACATCTTTTCTTTGCGAATAAAATAGTTGCCTTTAGTCTGCATACTACTGTTGAGTAGAGTAGTTCTAAAAATCACTGTTTATCTGTATCTCCTTCTCAAAGTGTACTGAGGTAGAGAAATTACATACAGCGTCCAAACTGAAAGACAGACACTTTGTAAAACTTCATGGAAACCTGTTTCAACTTAAGGGAGGGGTTTGCTGGTTGAAACCTCTGACTCTACAAGGTTCTGGCAATCTGTTGAAGCTTTGCTTGAGCGGGTGATAAGACCATGAAAAGAAACCATTTAGTGACAAGTATCTTCATATCATATCCGTGGATTCTGTGGTGCAAGTCACAAAGAAGATGATGTCTTTATCGTATTATCCCTGATTTGCAATTTTCCTACTGCTCCTCCAGAAATTAAATCGTCTTTACTGTTTCTTGGCAACATGCCCAGCAATGGCAGAGCTAAAATAGCAGATCTGAAGGGAGGATGGGGATGAATGGACCGGCTGATCCAGCACAAAGTCACACGTTCCCAACCTTATCTCCTCCCAGGGTTTGCGTATTGTTCTTCCATGACAGCTGTGGGGCACATCTGGCTGTCTCCACGCTGTCCTCTTGTTACGGTGCCATGTGAAGTGGGTGGAAATCCAATGTGAAACAGGACCTCACCGTTTTTGTTGCAGGAGGCAAAGGGCAGCCTGGCTTTGAGCAGCGTTGGGGGCAACCTTGGTGCGGTGAGCCAAACCCATGCTGCCAGCACGCCTGGCGTCCAAGCTGCTGCCAGGTGGGATGGCTTTGAAAATTGCTTCCTTTTCATTTTTAAGAAATGATTCTCTTGAAACTGGGGATTAGGTTGCCTCTGGCAGTTTGAGGAAGATAAGTAGGACTGTAAATAACAGGGGTGTGTAACTTATTTTCTGTATCTTAATTCCATTATAACACACCCATAGTCCCAGTCAGATGGGACAAAGACCTTTTAAATGAATTATTTGTCTGCTGTGCCTTGCATTTGTGGGGATTATTTTTATGCCCAAGAAAGGACAGACAAGAGGGGTATTTGAGGGGTGGTAGAACAGAAGCTGTTAGGATTTGGCTTTTCTGGGTGTGGGATGCAAAGCAAGGCTGGCTGTTGGATTGATATAAAATCCACCATGTAAATCTGATTGTCATTTTGTCATATTTGGGCATTGCAGGTCATGAAAGACAAGACCCATTTCACTGAACTGAATGTCTCTTTCTGATGGACCAGTTGGCTTTCCAGCTGGGATCTTCTGTCAGGTGTTGGCATCCTGCATGAAATAGTACTTGCCTTTTTTGGGATAGCATTGTAATCTCACAGATGCTTATAAAAGTCTATTTCTCAGAATTTTCAGTTGAAGGAAATGCTGGGGTGAGTAGGTTGTGTGTTTGTTGCTCAACCATCTAGGTGACTGAGCTTGGTGTGGAGTATCATGTTTTTGTAGATCTGCAGCTCCTAGACTTGCTGCATGTTGCTTGTTGTAGTCAGCCTTCCAGTAGTAGTGTCTTACAGCCTCGAATGTTTCATTAAAAATACAGATCAAGAGATTCTTTCCAGATTCTTCCATAAGTGATGCTGAGCAGAAAAAGCTCTAATTGGATAATCTTACGGATTTTATTCTTTGGACTGAAAATGCCACCACTTCAGCTTGAGCTCCTTCAGCCAGGACACGAGTCATTAATGTAGTTGTTTAAACACAGTTGTGTAGGTGTTAGTCATGGTTATCGATGTGAGCACGGCCCCTGCCTTCTCTTTGAATGTCTGGAAAAATCTGATCCAACAGCTTTTTCATCTGGTAGAATGATAAAATACTATATTATAGCCTTTAATTCACACTAGGATTTTTCTGGCTGTCAAGATTAGCTTGACATTTCCTATAAACATATATCTTCTTATCGAACCTATCTCTAATGCATTTCCTGTAAACTGTAAAATACTAAATTAAGTTTTGGTTGAGGCTTAATGCATAGTGTATATGATCAGAAAAACAGTGGCTAATGGTACGAAATACTTTGAGGCAAGAATGGAAAAAATCTCTTAAATGCTTATAAATGGCTTTGGAAAAAATAAGTACTTAGGCCCATCTAATCCATAGTAACTTGCGTGGTGGTAACCATGGAAATTTTATATATAAAGCTCATCTCCAAAAAGCTTATTTTAACACTGTCTCTTGCTGCAGTCCAGTGCTAAACAGTGCTATGCTGGCACGTGGGGAGGTTTTGGTGCTATGCCTTCCAATTTGGTGTGTTTGGGGAAAAATACCACCAAGAAAAAAACCTCCAGAATGCTTCTGTAGCCCACAGTAGGGGTTATGTGATAGTCCAGTGATTCTGGCTGCTGATAAATGAGAATCTTGCTACCAAAATGAAATACAGATTCCATTCTTTGTACCTGTTTGCATTTTGGGAATGTGACCAGAATGCATGCTGCTGA
>NW_009942222.1:120169-141609 GCF_000696875.1 Nestor notabilis | reverse complement strand
GAATCATAGAATGTTTTGGGTTGGAAGGGATCTTAAAGCTTATCTAGTTCCAGCCCCCTGCCATGGGCAGGGACACCTTCCTCTAGATCAGATTGCTCAAAGCCCTGTCCAAGCTGGCCTTGAACAATTCCAGGGATGGGGCAGCCACAGCTTCTCTGGGCAACCCTTTCCTTGGGGAGGTGCCTGCAGAAGCAATGCAAGAACCCAGAAGACCTATAATGATTTAAATAATTTTAAGGCTCAAGTACTAAAAGTCAGGAATGCTGAGATCAGCAGGGTGATGCTGAAGGTGCTAAGTCCAGGTTGACCTAAACTATTATTTTGACTTAAGTCACTGGTGTTTATATTATTTCTATGATTTCTTTTTGCTAAAGAAAAGTCTATTTTCTCTGGCTGCAGAACCAGAAGCTAACCTTTTGATTAACCATCTGTTTGGATTCATGTAATTTCCTTTTCCAGAATCTATGACACTTTTTCAAAGTTGCTTGTGCAGGAGACATCGATGCTTTACAGGGTGCAATAAGCAAAGCCCATAGCACGAAAGAAAAAGTGTCTGCATCAATAATTCCATTTTACACCTGCAGAAACCAAAGAAGCTTGCCTGGGTTTTCCACATTTTCCTTCTAGCTTCTGCTTTATGCTGTCTTTTTGAGTTGTTTTGCTGCTGCAATTAGTAATAAACACTTCATTGCTCAGGTGAGAAGAGAAAGCTGCGTGGAGACCTCGTAGCAGCCTTCCAGTATCTGAAGGAAGGTGGTCTATAAGAATGCTGGGGAGGGGCTCTTCATTAGGGACTGTAGTGGTAGGACAAGGGGTAACGGCTTCAAACTTAAACAGGGGAATTTTAGATTAGATATAAGGAAGAAGTTCTTCACAGTGAGGGTGGTGAGGCATTGGAATGGGTTGCCCAAGGAAGTTGTGAATGCTCCAACCCTGGCAGTGTTCAAGGCCAGGTTGGACAGAGTCTTAGGTGACATGTTTTAGTGCGAGGTGTCCTTGCTTATGGCAGGGGGGTTGGAACTAGATGATCTTAAGGTCCTTTCCAACCCTAACTATACTATGATTCTATGATTTGTTTCTTTCCACCCCCTTGTATAGCTCAGGATGGCGTTGAAATTGAGAGGTCATCCTAATGGGTTAGGGTTGACAGAGGTTTGTTTGGGGTATTTTGCTGGATTTGCAATGTTCTCTCCCTTCTGATCGTGTTTCTATACAGCAAATTGCAGCTGGAGTGCTCTTGTGTTGGAGTATAAACACTGCTGGAGCAATCTGGGGATTATTTATAATGGATGCTTCAACTGAGATCCATATTTTCCTATATGTTCCCTTTCTAGTGACCTGAATGAAGTATAATTGGAGATGATCAGAATTTCTGGGCTCAATGGAGGAATTACTGTGCCAAGTTCAGGACCTGTGGACTGCCAGAGACCAGGGTGGTGCTTTTCCACCTTGGTATCTTCTCTCAAATACACTTTTGGTTCTCACTGTGGTGATTCCGTCTGCTTTTAGACACGGGTCTGCAATAAGAAAAACCCTGGCAGCCAAGACCTAATGGTCCTGTGGTGTGTGTATGGCATCTGCCAGGAGGGTCCAGCACTGTGGGACAGGACAGAGGAGCATCCATCTGTGATGTGGAGAGTTCAGACTCACTCTACTTGTGTTTTGGGCACATTGTCCATGCCCACCTGAAGTGTCTATAGCCCTGGGTTTCTTTAAGGTGGTGTTACCCATAAAACATGCTCTTCTTTGATAGATCAAAGCGATTTGGAGGCTGCATGTTGTACAGGTTCTGAATGGATATTGGAGGTGACACTTCTGAATCCTTCGCTTTGCTTGTTTGTCAGAAAAGGGTAGATCAAATTCTCCCCTCAAATGGAGACATCAAGGACTTGTTTCAGAAGATTTGATCTTTGCTGAAGTTTCTACAGTGAAGTGCGTCTTTGTACCACCTCCAGTGTAGCTGTTTCTCATTTCCAGCCCCTTTTGGTTAATGATTCAAAGGAATATTGTCTAAGAAATTGCCAAATGTGCTGCGGTTAGCAAGTTGCTGTTGGAAAAGGAGAAGGAAATTCCCCCCTATTGCAAACCAATAAACAGATTGGAGTTGGGAGTATGAATGTGAAAACAATATATTTCAGCTGGATAATGAAGAGAGATGTTGAATCTCAGCAAGAGTTTAGATAACTGTCCTTTGATTTGTTTACAATCTGCTTTTAATTCAAGAAAGGAAAGGCAGTGTTTTGGGATTGGTTTTAGGAGCTTCACAGAAATGGCTTGTTCACATCGCCCCCAGCCACAGATGGAAATTCTCAGCCAAATCCGCTGTTGTTGGAGCTGGTTTCCCTGGAAGGATCAGAGCAGTGGTGAGCTTGGTCTTTGGACTGATGGATGGGAAAAACTTGAATGTTAAGGGGTTGGTTTGCCTGCAGGATCTGAGGTTCCGCAAGAAGCACATTTTGCAGAAAGCACATCTCAATGGATTGACTTCAAGCAATTTATAAACAATTCCCCCCCACCCCTCCCACCCCCCTTTATAACATTATATCCAACTTGCGTGGCTATAGTCAACTTCTGAAAAGCCTTTTTCCCTCCCTGCCTTTTTTTGATGGCAAACCGCACACAAAACAAGCGAGATGCTGTATTTTCAGGGTTGCTCTGGACTGGCGGTAGAACACGATGGATGTGAGAGCGGAGGAGTGTGAGGATGTATATTAGCACTGACACTTTGCTAGTCTGAGTGTGCATCTGGAATCCCTTTTCTCTAAAATTGCTGGAAAACAGGCTTAAAGGAGTGTAACTGTGTGGTGGGAGATTTCACAAGCTAATTGAGGCTGAAGCAGAGAAAAGGAAAAGCTGTGGTTAACCCTTGACTTTTCTGTTCGAGTTCTCTTTGTTTCCCTTGTACAGTTGTCTGTCCACTGCTCTGGAGCTGCTTTTTCCCCCAGTGCCCAGTCAAGGCCAGTTTATAGCACAGAATAGGCTTTATATGTGAAATTATGATGACCAAATCTGGTCTGGCAGCAGGAGCTAGTGAGGGTGAAGAGGTTGTCTTTGCTGTCTCAGTCCTGTACTGCATGTGTGGCCATCTCATCATGGTTGTTGCAGGGGTGAGACGTCCATCCTCAGCATCCCCTTGCTCACCTTCTGCAGCACTGTCAGTGAAATGTTTAAGCTGAAATAGTACATGAAAGCAGGCAGAGGGAATTTTCAATTTCTGCTGAGAATCAGTTCAGACAAAGCATTCAAATAACTAAAGTTTCAAATACAGATACTTACGACATCCTAGAGTGGTGGGTTTTGGTTTGGTGTTTTTTTTTTTTTTTTAAAAAAGCATAAATATATGAGAAAGAGCTTGAAAGCTTTTAAATTCACTACAGCTTTTCTATATAGACACAGGCCCTCTACTTCCAGTAATCCTTTATTTCTAAGGCAGCATAATGGTTAAGCTTTCAGGCTGATAAGCATGTAATCTTAAAAGCTTTGGCTGTATATTTCGTTTAGTGGTCCTCATCCATGGTGGTACAGGTACTTTGCCAGGTGCAGTGGCAGCTTGCATGCTGGATGCTCTCGTACATGGAATTTCCTTTGCCTAACACCCATCTTTCCCCTCTTTGGTGGAACAAGAAGAGCCATAAGCCATTTCCCATTCTTGGGCCTGACTTTGGAACCTTCTAGAAACCTTTATACTACCTTAAGTAATTTCTTCGTGTGTTTTGATTTTTTGTTTTGTTTTGTTTTGTTTTCTTTGGTGGTTTGTTTTCTTGGGTTTTTTTTTGTTTTGTCTCCAAGGTCTCACTAATTTTTTGAGTACCATACAGAAATAATTAAAAAAAGAGAAACATGCATTTAAATTCTTTGAACAGTTTTGTATTTTAGTGTGCAGTAACACAGCAGCTTTGAAAGGTTTACTTTAGAGGGTTTTTTTTTCACTCATTAGAGTCCTCAAAATTACCTTTTTACTACTGAATTTTCTTTCTGTAGCTATAGCTACATATTAGTGTATTATGCATATATGGATTTATGCTATTCCATAATATATGGAGTTATAACTTCAGACTAATTGTTTTCTTAGTATTAATATGCTTTGTGTTATTTAATTTCAGCCAGGGATTATAGTAAACACAGTACTTCTGTGTTGGTATCCAGTGTGTTTATCTGAGCTATCATCTGCATTGTATAAAAATCTCATATAATGATGTGAGTGATGAAGGCAGCGAGAGAAGATCAGTTTTCAGTTCTTGAAGTGGTGGTTGTTTCAGAAAGTTGTCTTCATTTCTTTTTTCCCCTTCATGGGCCTAGTAGATTTAATCATTAAGACAAGGAGTGTCAGAGAACATCTTAAAATTATTTTGTTGGCTTTACTTTTTAAAGAAACCTATTGAGTCAGCTTCTCAGAAGCTTCCAAATTACTTCTACATGTAACAAGCCTGGATTCAATAAAGGTGATGAGATACAGATCTGAAATCATGGGGCCGAGGACAGTGACATTTTTATTAGAGCTGTGTACCTGTGATGGTGCAGAGTACTTTGCATCTTCAGCTTACACTTGCTGCCAAGCCTAGAATCATATAATCATTGAATGGTTTGGGTTGGAAGGGACCTTAAAGCTCATCCAGTTCCAACCCTGTGTCCTGGGCAGGGACACCTTCTACTAGACCAGGTTGCTCCAAGCCCCATCCAACCCGGCCTTGAACACTGCCAGGGATGGGGCAGCCACAGCTTCTCTGGGCAACCTGTGCCAGGGCCTTACCACCCTCAGAGCCAAGAACTTCTTCTTAAGATCTCATCTCAGTCTCCCCTCTGTCAGTTTAAAGCCATTCCCCCTTGTCCTGCCCCTACAGGCCCTTGACCAAAGCCCCTCTCCAGCTTTCTTGTTGGCCCCTTTAGGTACTGGAAGCTGCTCTAAGATCTCCTTGGATCATTCTCTTCTCCAGGCTGAACAAGCCCATCTCTCTCAGCCTTTTCCATAGCAGAGGTGCTGGTGTCCCTGCTCATGGCAGGGGTGAATGACCTGAGGGGCCTTTCCACCCCTAACTATTCTATGATTCTATGATTCTATGACTCGGCATTACCCAGGCCCTTGTGAAATGGTATTTGAGGTCTAATGTAACTGAAATTTGAAGTACATTGAAATAAAGAGAATTAGAATTTCACAATGTCTTATGCCTCCCTCATCATTGTTTTGATGCCAAGACATTAAAACTACTTTATTGTTAAAAATATAAGACAAGGATAATTAAGTGCTGGAAGTCCAGACATAGGAATTAATACCAACGTTGGACTCTGGCACACCTTCTCTGTGTTAATATTTTAATGAAAATTTTTTAACTCTGTAATTTTATATACAGTATCCTTTATAGATTTTATTTATTATAACCTTCTCCTATAGTCTTTTTAAATTACATTTTGCTGTGGAAGAAAACAAGGCTAGAACATCTGTCCCAGGCTGCTGGTGCTTGTTGTTAAGCCCATTTTAATGACAGACAGTAAGAAAGTAAACAGTTTAAAATACCATGCCACGTATTTGTAATCCAATGCGCAGCTGTTCAAGTGATCATGAAGGGTTTGAGGCCACTAGTGTCTGTGCATCGCTTGCTATATGAGTATTTTTGTGCATCACTTACAGTTTACTCGGACAGCAGCTTGTTTCACGATGGTACCCAAATAAACCCATTTGTCATTGTTTAATCATTGTCACTGGTGTTGAGTAGAGAGGGAAGAAAAAGGTAGGAAAGAATTAAAAATCAGTCTCACGTTCCTAAAATCAAGATTGTTCTTTGCAGGAGATCTCAGATAAGGGATTTATTTTTAAAGTGTTGTAGGAGCTGGGTTTGTTGGAACAGGGAACCTGTGACAGCTTAAATTCCATCTTCAAAGATGCATCTTCTTTCCAGCCTGAGGAATTAGCATTTGCACAGCTCTTCAACCGGTTCTTCTCTTCTGTACGAGATCATCTCTCCTAGATTACTCAGAGATAACTTCAAGTATAGTCCTTTGGAAACATCATTCAGTTTCAGCCTTTCCAAGGAGCTGACATCGAGCAAGCAAGCGGTTATCACCCTTTGGCATCAGCCTGACAAAATAGTTTGCAAATGACGGTAGACACTTCTTAAGATAACTGCGAGGTGTTGGAAGAAAAGGAACCTGAGCACTGCAGGAGTACTGAACTGTGTAAATAATTATTTATACGTTGTTTGGCTTGAAACCAAATTTGCCCTGATGAGAGAAACCGAATATTCTGAGAATGTGGATGCTGTTCCAGAAATTAGGCTGTTTGTACAGTTCATGTTCAGCCAGTGAGGGAGGAAAAATGTTGGATCTAATCTATATCAGGAAGTTATTAAAAGCTAATATAACGTGTGCAGTTAAGGTTGTTAATGACTTGAGAGTTTCTGGACATAAATCTAATGATTTCTTTGGCTAAGAGCAAGCTATGGAGTAATTTGGCAAAATGTAGTGGGTGGGCACCTGGGGAGCTGGGTTGTGTAGGGATAGAAAAATGCTTTGGGTTTTGGTTTTGAGATTTTTCTTTTCTCCCCTTAAAGTACACTTCTGCTTTTGGGATGCAAACCAGGAGTCTTGCTCGCATGTGCAGTGGCAGGGATGGCTGAAGCACTCTTGAAAAGTGTCATCTGCTAGAGAGCTTTCAGGTTTATTCTCTTTGCAGGATCCTGCATAAGTTCAGTGTTCCCCAGAGCTGGTGATGTCCAAGTCATGGCAAGGGAGAGATTTTGGCTTGTGTGATTTCCACTGCCTGAAGCTCCTGAAGTGATCCAGCTGGGGACTTCTGCCAGTAAAGTGCTATTATGGTGGCATAAATGTCAAAATTGGGACCTCTGGGCTTTGTGTTGTGATGAGACAAGTGAATGAAGAAAAGCCAGTGATAGTGTAGGAGACCTTAGGCAGGTTGAGCATTCATGGACATACGAAATTGTTTTGGAGATCTGCTGAAAGAAGTTCTTTTATTTGTGGTGTTACATACATCAATACACCTTTTCCTTTCCATTGAGCTCTTCTCTTCCTATGTGCCACCTGGAGATAGTTGGGTTTTAGAGACCCAACAACCATCCATCTTAGCTTCTCATTGCTTATGTCTGAATTCAGAAAAACCCAAATTATGTGGCAGTGAAACTCAGCCTGGTCTCTTCAGTCCTTTGGGTATTCCCAAAGATGATTGCTGGACAGTCTGTCAAGACCAGGAGACTTGAGTGATAGTCCTTAAAATGCTTTTGCTGCTGCTTTGCTCCAACCTTGGAGCTATTTCTGCCTCTCTCCTTGCCTTGGATGGCTGCAGCAGCACTGCCTACAAGCCTCTGTTACCAGTCAGAGCTGCCCTTGCCTCAAGTTAGCAGTCTGGCAGGGCTCCTAACCTGGGCTCCATGCTGAGCCTCTCTGGTCTGATGGGAGTACCTTGGGCTTTGAGAACTGCTGATCCCTGGCCTCGATCAGTAGCGGTAGGAGCAATTTGCAGATGTGACTTTAGTATTAGTGTTGTCTGTTGTTATCAATCAGGTAACTGAACAAACCCAATCAATGTCTCCTTCAGATGTTTTTTAAAACATATTTGACACTTTCTGCTTTTCAGTTAAAGCCCTGCAGCTTCATCTGGGATGAGTGAGATCCCTGCAAAACCTGGCACACATTCAAAACCTTATAAATACAGAAAGCTGTTTATTGAACTTCCTCACGGGTAGATAAGACAACTTGCTTTACTGGAACAAAGTTAATATTTTCTTTTTTTCCATCGAGGTCTTAGTTGTGTAAAATTATTCTTTCCAAATACAGTGATTGTTTTTCTGACCTTTTAATTTGCATCAGTTAACTGGCAAATGGATTTAGCCCTCTTGCAAAATAGCTTTTCTCTTTGTGTCTCCTGCAACTCTTATTTGGTATTGGGTATAAATCAGGCAGTAGTGCACAAAAAAAGTAGATAAGGAGAAAAACACGCTTTCCAGATGGCCAAAATTGTGTGTAAGTTCTTAAAATCAAATTTAAAGGGAAAATGGAGTGAAAATAAGCATTGCCTTGAAAGAGTTGCCTGAATCACAGAATGAACTGGGTTGGAAGTGACCTTATATATCATCCTGTTCCAACCCCCCTGCCACAGGCAAGGACACTTTCCACTAGACCAGGTTGCTCAAACCTTGTCCAACCTGGCCTTGACCATTGCCAGGGGTGAGGCAGCCACAGCTTCTGTGGGCAACCTGTTCTAATGGAACAAAGTGTTGTGGTGGCAAGACAGGAGAGGAACCTACGGTTGCAGCGTGGAATGAGGTTGGACAAAGCCAGAGCTGTGTTGTCTCTTTATTGTAGGTCTGGACCCCACTCGAGTGAAGAGAGCAGTGCTGCTTCTGGTCCTGCCTCTGTGGTGGACCCTTGTTTATGTATTTTGATATTAAGCAGTCACTGATAAAATACTTAAAGCCCTAAGTAAAATAGAACAAGGGAAGCATTGAAAGATGGTTGTTTCACATGCTAAATGATGACCACATCAAAGGTGCTGTGGTGGTCATCTGTCGTAGGCTGTGTGAGAACTCACTTGCAAAGCGTTTATACCCTGTAGGTCCATGGCTGAAGATGCAGTAGAAAGCACATGACCTCAATGGACTGGAAAACCTCATAGGCTAAAGATGAAAGGTTTTGGTGAGATTTAGTTTGGATGAAGGATGACAGGAAGTTGTTTGTTCTCATTGCTGGAATATCTGAAATGGTTTAGTGGATATATTTTACTAAAAAATATACTAGCAGTTGACCTTGAGAAGAAATTCTTCACTATGACAGTAGTGAGACACTGGCACAGGTTGCCCAGAGAAGCTGTGGCTGCCCCATCCCTGGAAGTGTTCAGGGCCAGGTTGGACAGGGCTTTGAGCAACCTGCTCTAGTGGAAGGTGTCCCTGCCCATGGCAGGGGGTTGGAACCAGATGAGCATTAAGGCTCCTTCCAATCCAAACTATTCTATGATTCTATGAAACACCATGCTGGATCTTAGCTTCCTTATACTCTCCACTAATTTTTCAACTGATTAGTAGACTTTCAAAGCAGACGTTCAGATGGAAAGGCTGATGGGTTCAGCAACACACCAGGCTCTCCTGTGTGTGTTTGAATATGTTTTCATAGGATAAGAAGAACTTTTGATGCCCTGAATCTGCTCTACTTAATGCAGAATGGTTTAGATGGACGGGGTGTCAGGAGATCATCTGGTCCGAACTTTGCTCAGAGCAGCTTCAGAGGATATGCTTACCAAGACTGTGGATAACCCATTCTTGCCTGTAGCTTCAACTGTTTAAAACTGGGGTCCAATCCATTGACTTGGATGGGATATTTCTTCTTTGTGCTTTGTTGGATTGCATGGAACAACCCAACTTTGGTGGGTTTGGGGGGAAAAACATGGATACACCTAAACCAAATCACTTCAAACCATTCAGTGAAAGCTGTCAATAGTTTAAGCAAGAAATTATGGATGCATGATTCGGGAAGAAATAAGAGGAAAGGTCACCAGTCACCTTTATTGAAAGAGCTTGGGGTTTTTTATGTTGGAAGTTTATAAGTGCATTTTCCTACTAATTTAAAGGCTTTCTGATGAAAGGGAAAAATATCCTGGGCTGTTGGTGTATATAATCTATGGATGCTTGATTCATGTGTCTGTCCTCCATATCTCTTTATATCTTAAACTGAAAGCTTGTGTACTTGTGAAGTGTCTTTTATTATTGCCTCAAGGTATTATGTTTTGGAAAGAAAAGCCAAAATCCAGCTCCTTTAGTTTTTTACTGAAATTTATAGACTGCAGGTAGTGGTCTGCAGACCAGTTGCATAGTAGTGACCTGGGGAGTCTTAGCAAAATCTTCATATGGGTGAGGACAAGAAAGCATGTGGGACATGGGAGAACATGTTTGGATGGAATGGTTCTGCCAGGGAATTATGTCTGGAGTCAAAGAATGGTTTGGGTTGGAAAGAACCTTAAAGCTCATCTGGTTCCAACTCTTCTCCAAGCTGAACAAGTCCAGCTCTCTCAGCCTGTCTCCATAGCAGAGGTGCTCCAGCCCTCAGAGCGTCTTTGTGGCCTCCTCTGGACTCACTCCGACAGCTCCATGTCCTTCTTATGTTGGTGGCCTCAGAGCTGGATGCAGGACTGTAGAGGGGGTCTCACCAGAGCAGAGCAGAGGGGGAGAATCCTCTCCCTCAACCTGCTGGTCACGCTGCTGTTGATGCAGCCCAGGACATGGTTGATTTCTGGGCTCAAGCACACGTTGCTGGGTCATGGGAGCTTCTTGTCAACCAGCACCCCCAAGTCCTCCTCCTCAGGGCTGCTCTCAATCCAGTCTCCTCCAGCCTGTATTTGTGCTTGAGATGATGATGATGATGATTATTATTAAGATCTTTGGTGCTGTCTAAATGAGGTACATGTTTCTCTCTGTGTTTCAAACCTGCTTTCTTCTGCTGATGGTTGCTCAGATCATCCAATGACCCTAGGATGGCATCACCCCACTACTTCTTGTGTGACTGCTCTGCAGTCTGGGGTGACCCTGGGGTTGCCTGTAGGCTGCTTGTGGTTCAGAAGCCCCAGTTTTATCATCTGTGGAAGAGGAGAGGTTCTTATTAGTACCTGATACCGTCACCTGCACTGTTCTAGGACCTCCTTGAGTTGTATTTGAAATAGTGTTGAGCTTCCAACACTCAGGAATTTTTTTTCATGCATGTGGATACTGTAGTGCTGATGCTAGAGGGAGCTGCATGGGGGAGCCATGTGTGGCTGGTGGTCCACCACCACTGAGGTCTTTTCCACAGTACAGTATTCTCTACCCTTTGAGAATATAAACATAGCGGTGATGGATCTGCACCCTGAGGAGCCTCCAGAAGGATGTGAGAACTGGGCAGACGCTTTCCCAACTCTCCACTTTCTGATCTTTCAATATCTGTAGGACTTTCCCAGCTGGAGATGATGTGCATCTTATTAGTAACCATTGTGGGTATCTGCTCTGTGACACGTCAAGACTTCCCTTGAGCTCGCGCAGATGTTTAGCACGTACAACATCCTGCAGGAAGGGCTAAACCACTTAGATGAGTCGTGTGTGAAGAAACCACTGTCTCTGGTTTGGTTTTGAACTCACCACCTGCTGCTTTCATTTCTTGCCCCCTTGTTCTTGCACTGAGCAGGCTGCCACTGCCTTCACAGGCTGCTGGTGTGTCACATCCCGTCTGGATTGGGAAGGGTCTCTCTTCCCAAATGCAAGTTTGTGTTTGGTGGTAAAAATGTTCAAGGTTTTTGCTTGTAGTCATGTTGGTAAAGGGTCTGTGTCTCGTGCCCTTCACTATCTGCAGCTTTTGGAGTCAGACTGATTCTGAGGTGCAGGGCCTTTTGCTCATGGCTTGCAAAGGATGAGTAATGTAGGCGCAAGAGCTATTCCTTCTGGGATTTCAGTACGAGCACGTGATTAATGATGGTCTAGTTATGTTTTATGACTTGTTTCTTGGCCAATTATTAATCTGTTTAATATATTCCACGTTATGTAATGTAATTCCATTTACTTGAGAAATCATACTTTACAAAGTGAAATGATTTACTGAGTTCTGGGTGTGTTGCATCAGGGCTCTTACAGTTTGTAGCCAATCTCGTAGTCTTAATAAAAACCACATACAATTGATTTAAGACCTGTGTGTCGATAGTCATCAGTTATTTACTTCATAGAACTCCTAATTAGATTTTATACCAGCATTTTCCTTTTCTCCCTGGGATGCGAGCTCGACTGATAGCTTGTTGTTAGCTTGGTCATCCTGCTCATGCATTTAAAATATTGACACAGCAGCGTGTCCTCCCATGCTCTCAAACCTCCCAAGTTAACCCTTGCAGGAAGCTATGATAAACGGTCCAGAGGTTTTCCTGTCCAGCTCTTTAAAAGCCCCTGGGGTGCAGTTGTAGATCTCCGGACTTAAAAAGGACCAGCTCTGTTTGTTAGCTGTTAGTTCACATCTGCCTGCATTGCTGTTTGGAATAGAAAATGTTTCCTGTGGCACGACTACACCATCTGGTTTCTTTCTTAATTAATGAACAGAAATATTTGTTGCATTCTTCTGCCGTTCCTATAATACTGCTGGTGGTTGCTCTGTTTCTGTGCAGTAACAGCTCTCGGCCATTGCTGGAATTTGCTGTTCCTAGGTGATTTTTATAACCTGATGCGCTCAAACCTGTGAGTATTGTGGTTCTTCTCCTATTTTGCTTCTCTTGCTGTTTCACATAATTTCTGATGCATTTTAATATACCAATAGCTTACTTTTTCTTCTTTGCTATATATATTTTTTTCTTCTGATTGTTGCTTTCCCTTTCATGAGAGCCGGGTTGAGGAGAGAGATTTTATTTTTTTAGAACAGGATTATCTTTCATTTTTAGTTTTGGGAGCTTAATCCCTCCCAGACACACCTTGGCCTGGGAATCTGGAAACATATTCTTAAAGTTTCCATTATTATTTATGTGGGTTTGGTTTTAATGTTCCCTAGCATTATTTGGTCTATTTACTGTAGGGGTAATGAAAGCAGCTGGTCCAGCTCTTTTATAGATATTATATGTATTGATTATATATAATTATGTATGTTACATATGTATAACATATATATTATTTAGAAATTAAAGGATTTTCTGCTACTGGTAAAATGCAACTTTCAGCCTGGAAGCTCAAGCAATACAGAAGTTTGTGCATCTTTTGTGTTCATTTATGTGCATGTGTGTATAATAAAGGGATGCTTAACAAGGCAGGCATCCTGTCTCCTGTCGGATGTGCTCTAGTCATGCCTTTTGGTTCAGATGTGGATCCATAAACTTCCACAGTTGTTCTTTGCCAGTGCCTTGAAGACAATGCTGCTGTCTGTGTTTCCCTCTCTCCTTTTGCTTGTGTGATTTTTTTTATGGATAAATTGACAAGACTGATTTGTAAGAGTCTTGTGTTGCTAATGACGGATACAGTATTAAGACAGTATATTAATGACCGTATCCATATAAGTAATTTCTTTTGTAATAGTAGGAGCTGCAATGGGTAGAAGCAGGTTTTGAACTAATGGTGGCACTCCCCTCATTTAACTTCAGATGCTGGAATTTAGCAGTATAAATTTGACCCAGTAATCCTAGTAACCCTGTGAGGGAGAGGGAGAGCAACCTGGTCTAGTGGATCGTGTTCCTGCACATGATGGGGGGATGGAACTGAATGGTCTTTTAGGTCCTTTCCAACACAAATCGTTCTATGATTCTATGATACTGCACTCTTGGTGTCTTTTTATGGTGTATGTGTTTTGGGAGAGAGATAGTTATGCTTATCTCGGGTTCAGAGACTACCTGCTTATCAAAGGTGATACAGAGTCTGTGGAAAAGGAAGAACTGGAGAAATCCCCTTGATCAGGTTCTAGCTTAATGCTTAGTAACAACAGCAGTGTACTATCCATGCCTTTGTGAGGCAGGGAAGGATCTCGTTATCTTTGAGTTTTATGAGTTCTGTGGTGGTCTGCAGACTGTTGGCTGTAAACACCGACTGTAATTTTCTGGTGCTAGTTTTTATCTCCTGTGTTGCGTAGATGCTGTCTCACTATGGCAGATATGCTGCACGATCTGTGCTGTGTTTTTCTGGAGGGTAATCTTTATTTCTTAGGAGTGGCATTGGCAAAGAGGGAGGGAAGAATTTATAAAAAAAATGTATTAAGCTTTCATTTACTTTATTTCCCCAGGTAGCTTAAAGCTTCAGGAACCTTGATGAGTTCTTTTCCAATGAAATAAAAGAGATACCTTGCAATTGATAGTATCGAGAAGGTCAGCAAGCTATGAATGATGCTGCTGTGAATTAATAGTTGACCTCAATTTTGCTGTTTTTCTAGTTAAACCACTGAAAATTCCATCGTGTGAGTAAGAATTCAGAAACTGAAATGAAAGATTATGCAAACAAACTGTCTTCTCCTCCGCAGGACTCAGTAATTGATGCTGGTTCCCTATCAGAAGAGTTCATGTGAAGACTGCTCATGGAAGGTCGATGCCAGTGTTCGCTGAAGCTCTAGGATTCTGCTGGTTTGCTGTTTAATTAACTGAAGAGTCCAGTTTTTCCCATGAACCATCTTTCACCTCGGGAAGACAGAGGTAAAGTTGTAGGTCTCTCTTTCTTCTTTCCTCTGGCAGAAAATGTTTAAACCTGTCATGGAGGTGTTTTTTTACTGGAGCACCTCTTCATGCGGAATTAATTATTGAGACTGCTGAAAGCAAAAGTCACTGTTTTTCTGTCCTTGGCATTCTTTGGGTTGTTTTCATACAAGATGTGCAGTCAGTCGCATTGCATATGTAGCTACAAGAGTTGTTTTAAAAGCTCATAAAGATGAAATTATTGCCTGAATCAACTGTGCTTTCCCAATAGTTTTGCAAAATTGAATAGCTAATTGCTGCAGTGGCAGAATGGTATGCAAGGGATTTGTGTTAAAGAATAATACGCGGTTTTGATAAGTCAGTGTTATGCTGTAAGCTGGCTCTTGATCAGCTGAATTGAGTCCATAACTAGAGAATTTTAAGTCACAAACTTAGGAAATAAAAATATTTTATGGTAAGGGCTACTACAATTTCCAGAGCAAGAATTGTATACTCAGCATCCTGGTAGCTCTTACTAGCTGATGCATGTAACAACTTGAACACTTCTGTGGTTTGCCCACAGCCGGCAATATCTGAAAGGAAGATTCTTCTAATGGAGTGGTAACTCAGGGACACAGTAGAATATATTTAGAAATGAATAAAATAGTAAAACAGGGAGCGTCTGGGTGATGTGTTGGCTGTAGCTACCGCATGGCTGTGGTATTTGCAGACTCTCTCCACCACGATCAGGAGTACTTCTTGCTGTGGACAAGACACAGGAGAGGGGAGGACCTGTATCCCTGCTAATTCCCCTGGAAAACCAGCTTGAAGGTGATGTGCTCTAAAGGCAAAATTACATGTACAGCTGTTTTGGTCTGTTGAAATTTTATATGGCTTGTATCACAATTCCCTGTCTGAGATTGCTAGTGTTGCAAAAAACTTTTGCGTTGGAGCTGGTTTTGGCTACAGTGCAATGGAAAATAGGATATTTCCCTCTGGATTGAGTGTGGCTTGCTTCTATGCTGCTCTTCAGTGTGGTGTAAATACTGGTCCCGTTAAGATACTGGTGCTGTATGTCCTCCATAGGCTGCTTTGGCCACCTGGGCTGTGTCCTTCAGTTGACTGCTTCCCTAAATTGTTGTGGGAGGATTGCTGTGGTGGCTTGGAGATGTTAGTGACCCTGTTCTACATGTCCTCCCCTGAGCTGTTTGGTGGCCAGAGGGTAGATAATTGGTCACCTAAGATGGTGGTAGCTGGGGAGCCACAACCCCCCGACCCCCTAGTGCCCTGCTAAGTTTGGTTTTCTAGTGTTTGCCCTGCTTTTTTGGGCAAGGCTCTTTGCTCTCTGCCTTCATGTCTTCCTTTTCTAGCCCAAACGATGGCAGTAATTGGGCATGGTTGTAAAATTCAGAAATAATATCACTTCTGTATTGCTGTCCTGAGCGTTAGAGGTGCCCAGGCAGAGAGGAGCTGGGGGGCTTCCTGCGACTGGTAGGAAACCAGCAGAGCCTCAGTCCTGTGCTGAGAGTGCTGCTCAGACTTAATTATTAAACTGTGTTTTGCCTTATAAATGGGATTCAGGATTTTTCACTGTAAAAAGATCACCTTTCCCTATGGATATAACAGCTATGCTTTGATTGGAAGCAGGTAAGCTGTATCACACGCAAACAAAAAAATCTTAGCTCCTGCAAATCTTATGATGTATTTAGTTTTCTCTCTGGTATCTGACCAGATTCAGCTTCTGAAGAGGTGACCTTGCATGGTGGTGGTGGGTTCTCCCTGCTGCTGACCTTCTGCTTTCCAGGTAGGATGAATACCTGCCCAGGCTGAGATCTTGCAGACCAAGGGTCTTGGGCTGGAGCATGCAGCAGACCGGGCTGTACCCAGCTTTTCTTCTTTATTTTCTTCTTTCCCCACCCTGTCCTCTCCAAAACAATCAGTACAAATCACGTGCCCAGTACTGGCCAGGCTTTACATGAGAGATCTCTTAATGTCAGGCAGCTTGATGGATGCAGCCCAGTCAAGCAGAGGGTTAAATTCTTAACTATGAAATTGGATATTGTTGTGAGGAGGAAGAGTGAGTTCTAGATTAATTGCAAGGGTGAGGTGCCTCCTCGGCTCCTCTGGATTTCCCCTAATTTCAGGCACTGATGGGTTAGCCCCTGCAGTTGTGTAGGGGAAGCTGGGGGGAGCCCTGCTTTCATCCCACCTGGCACCTACCAGCCTTTTCTTATTTTTTTTCCCCCACCTGCCTTGTCAAATTTCATTCTTTCCTCCAGCAAATGGACTTTTTGGCTTGGCATGAAATTCAGTTGCTGTGATTGAGTTCCCACCTCCTTTATCCTGTGATGGGGTTTTGAGATGAAAAAATGTAAATGCAATCGCTGAGACGCTCCCTCCCCCACCCTAGCCCTAGGTCTTTGCTGAGCTGAAACTCCCTTTTTATTCCTTAATGATCATATTCCTTCCACTTTAAATACATTTCCTGCTGTTAACAGCGTTTTCACGTGTTGCAACACTTTGTAAATGGTATCTCATGAGATGTATTTACCATAGGTGAGTTTCCTTGAAGTAGTAACCTCTGCCTTGCCGTTCCCTTTTCCCGGGAGCTGCTGGCGGGGTACGAAGGACACAGTTGATGGGCTTGGCAGGCACCATACTTCTAAATCATTCTATCTCTTTTGTTAGTTTTAGAGGGGGATGTTGTTTCAGCCATGTGTTTGAAATGGAGTCCTGCTGATCAAGACAAAGATGCATACTTAGGCAGAAGAAATCCCAGACTTGTGCCACGTATGAATTAAAGCCATTGGGGTACTCCTGAAGCCTTGCTTTTAAAAAGCAAAGAGCACAAAGAAACCAGGAACCCCCACCATGCCCACTGGAAAAGGCTCTCTAGGTTGCCTGGTAGAGACCGGACAGAATAGCCCCCATGGACCACGTGCAGGGAGATTTCTGAAGCTTCAGCTGCGTTGCAGAGGACACCCGCCAGAAATATTACATCTTCAAGTCAGGCATCTTGTAATTCTGCTGTCCAGCCTGCAGCCACAAGAGCAGGAGATGTATTTCTCTCTTTAGATTGCTAAATACAAACACTGAAGAATTGAGTCTTAATGGTTTTTGGGGGTTTGTTTTTCAGAAGAAAAGTTAGAATGAGATGAGGAGGCTCCTGTTTCTTTTCATATTTATCATGAAGATGTTAGAGCTGGCTTCACAAGCAAAAAAAGTCTCTATTACAAGCATTTACCCTGTTGAAGGCGTTCAAGCCTCCCCGTTTTGTTTTTATTTGGTGGTTTGATTCTGCTGCGGTCCTTGTTCATGTGATGCTGAGATACCTTTTTCTGTTAGATGTTTATATGTTGGGGCACCTGTGTAATGCTAAAGACAAAAGTTTCAAGCATGTGTTGAGAAGAAAACAGTTGATGGGATTTCAGATGTCTGCTGGTGACTGGCTTTTCTTCGTAAAATTAAGGAAGAACTGTTGTGATGCAGGAGCTGGTTGTAGTTTCACATCTGAGAACTCTTTCTGTTCCTTTTTTCTAAAAATACCACTAAATGCTCTTGTTTCCACATGCAAGTCCTATAGTTGGACAGGTAGACTGTGGGCTTTGTTTATACAGAAAGTATCTGAGACACACGCCTCTTCCATTATGTAGAACTTCTGGTGCTTATCTCTTTCAAAAACTTAAAATGTCTAAGTAAGGATTTGGTCATCTTCCATGAAATGTTGCTTTGATTAGATCTATTTTGGCTATTTCAGTTTAATATCCAGATTGCAGTATTGCTTATCTTTTGGAACAAACCATCCATTTGAGTTACTACTCCTAGAAATCTAGAAATTTTAAGAAAATGCACCTTTTCTTTAGGCTTTTGCATTTCTATGCAAATCCAGCCCAATTATTTGACTATGACCAGACACCAGCTGCAGAAAACCTGCCAGGGTCTGAGAGCATAGAATCCTAGAATCCCAGGTTGGAAGGAACCTCAAGGATCATCTCGTCCAGCCTTTCTAGGCAAAGCATGACTTAGACTAGATTGTCCAAAACCTGTCCAGCCAAATCTTAACAGTGTCCAACACTGGGGAGTCACCACTTCCCTGGGGAGATTATTCCAGTGGCTGATTGTTCTCATGGTGCAAAATTTTCCTATTGTCTCCAACCAGAATCTTCCCAGGGGTAACTTGTGCCCCTCCCCCCCATCTTTTCCATGTGACTCCTTGTAAAAAGGGTGTCTCTGTCATGCTTGTAGCCACCCTATAGATACTGGAACATGGTGATAAGGTCTCCCCTGAGCCTTCTTTTCTTCAAGCTGATCAAACCCAGCTCTCTCAGCCTTTCCTCACTTGGCTGCTCTGTACTTTCATCATCTTTGTGGCCCTTCTCTGGACCCTCTCCAGCCTGTCCACATCCACAGCAGAAACCAAACCTGCACACAGTATGCCAGGTGCGGCCTCACAAGCACTGAGTAGAGTAGGATAATGACACCTTTGTTTCTGCTGGTAATGCCTGTGCTAATGTAACCCAATGTCGTTGTCCCTCCACCATTGGTCACAAGCTACATGGCAAAGCTGGTGGCTTCCTTAAGTTCATCCAGCAGTGCAGTTCTTGTGATTACTCCTTATTCTGCAGTGCTGTTGAGTCCTCCAGGCTGGGCTGAGCCCTCTCCAGCAGCTCTTCAACCCAAGCTTCTTGTGCTGAAGCAAGTGAGCAAGTGCTCTTGTGAACTCTTTGGCGGAGAGCGTGGGATTCTCCGCAGACAATCTGAGTATGGGGACATCTTAATCTGCCACAGCCATTTCTGCAGTTATCATTTTAGCATCGCCTTTAGTGTACAGCATTAGTGCAGGTTATAACCATTCACTCCATGTCTGCAGTGGTTTGTTAAACAATGGAAGCGTAATTCATTGTTTTCTCCAGCCCCACCATGTAGGTAGTTCTTGCTGTGCTGAGGAGATGTGGTAGAAATGTGTTTGTATCTTGGCTGAGCAGGATTGTAATCGGCATCCAACAGGACAATAAACAATCCTTGGTATGTTAATGGCTTTTTAGTCTGCTGGGTTCTCTGCTGTCCTCGAGGAATTTCTACTTCCTGGGCCACAAAGATGATGTGTTGTTTAACTGAAAACCACACTCAAGTAAGTCTGTCAGGTTTTGGGACTTAATGATTTGGTGTTCTTTGCCTAATGTAATATTTGCTGTAGAAGCCCTTCCTGTGGATTTAAGGTTATAAATCGGTGCCTATTTACTTTCTTCTATTGTTTTAGCTATTTTGGTACCTCTTTGTCAGTTTGTGTTAGCTACTGATCTGACCTTCTCAAGGGCACCTTTTCGGTGTCAGGCTTCCCATTGGCTGTCAGCTCTCTGGAGGTGAAACACCAGCAGTCGCTGATTCTCCCTGCAAGCCATGGCTGTGGTTGCTGCCTCCGTAAGCCAAAGAAGTATGAGAAATTCTGCCTTTTTATTGTTCATAGAAGATGATCGAGAGGTTAGCAGGATTAGAGTCAGGGAATCTCAGAATACTTTAGGTCAGGGGAACCTTTAGAGATCATCATGTTCCAACCCCCTGCCATGGGCAGGGACACCTTCCACTAGACCAGGTTGCTCAGAGCCCTCTCCAACCTGTCCTTGAACACTACCAGGGAAGTGTGGAGCATTCACAACTTCTCTGGGTGACCTATTCCAGTGTCTCTCCACCCTCATCATAAAAAACATCTTTGTTATGTCCTCTCTAAACCTACCCCCCTTCAGTTTAAAACCTTGGGCAGACCTTCACAGCAGCTTCTGGGAAAACCATGGCATAGTATGATATCTGAAAAGGAGATCCTTTTATTTTCTAAAAGCAACAAATCTGCTCAGAACTGCCTTTTTATTTGTTTCTCTACTTTTAATCTTGTCTTTGAAAGGGGAAGATTTTAGGTGGTTTAAACCCTTAGTAAGAACCATTTACGATTTTGGTTAGGGAAGGCTTTTTTACCTTCCAGTTATCTCTAAAACCATTTTTCAGAGCTGGTGGGAGTTGTGTAAGCACTTGTCAATAACTCAGGAGAGTGGTAAGGTCTGTTTCTGTTAAATTTGCAAGAGATAAACATGAAACCCCAAAGCTAGCCCTTGTCTGACAAGAGGTGAGAAGAATTTTTCTGGTCGTTTTCTGCTTCTGTGCTGAGCATTGGTGAATACCTTTCAATGATGCCGGGGAGGTTTTGCTAAGTACATGGCTCTGTTTGCTTCTCACAAAGAAAACTATCTCTACTTGGTTCCTGTGGTTTGAAAATGAAGGTATATGCGTTAAAACACATGCACACATGACTGCTGCCATCAGGAAAGGACAAAAGTTAAAGTATTTCCTGGCAGTTCTGCCCAAATGCTGGTTTAAATTATTTACTATTAAGTCACTCTCGTGAGATGGAGACAGCAGCATCATCTACAATAGTAGAAATACTGGTAAATAATTTTCATTATAAGCAAGTTTTAGGAGCAGAACAGCCGTGAAATCCTCATGATTTGGAATGTAAATCTTAATTTTGCTCATCCTTGATCAGCATTCCTCTGTGGCATCCTGTCCTCATCTTCCCTGACATGCCAGCATCTCAAGGCACCTCAAATGGTGCTTAAAACTTCAGAGTACATTGCTGGTAAGAATTATCAACTTGGGGTGAAATTCAGCATCTGCAGAAAAATTGTCTGCATTGCCTTATGTCCCACTGGAGTGGGATGGAGAAGGTGCAGAGAGGCTCTGCCTGGGTACGTGGCAGCAAGTTAGCTAATACTTGTGAACATTTGTCTCTCTGGGTGAAAAGGTAAGCAATGTTTTCCCATAAAATGAGATTTTTCCCCTGTATGTTTCATATATTTGTAACATTTCCTCTCCTCCTTGAATTTACTTACCTCCAGGAGTTGCAAGTTAGGAAAGAGGTAGCTGCTGCAAAGAGAATGAGGCAGTAGGAATATATAGCCAAAAATATGCAGGAGTATATAGCAAACTCCTCATAGATGCTTTTTTCTTTTATTTTCATAAAGACCTTAGACTCCCCTTGTAGATTTCAGAGAAGCCTCATGAGGTTAATAAAGCCTCAGCTTTAATGTGCTTTCCCTCCCCACCCCTGCTTCCTCCACCTTGTTATCCCAGAGTTTCTTTATACAATGAAAGGCATACATTTGTTTAATGGAGCTGTCACCAATCCCATCTACAGATGAACTGCAGAATGTATATTAAAATATATTTGGCGAAGTTAAAATGAAATTCAAAATCAAAGGAAAATTGCCCCATTGCTTGTTACAGTTCATATCAAAATGTCACCTGGGAGAAAGCATATTCCTTTTAGAAGCGTGAATGGGTTGTTAAGAAGGGACCAATT
>NW_009942222.1:111226-120138 GCF_000696875.1 Nestor notabilis | reverse complement strand
AGGGAAATTCTCTACTGTCTTAAGCCCAAGTGTGAAGAGGGAAAGGCAAACTAATTAGCCAATTTTAATAACAAAGTAACGGAATATCAGATGGATGGTATGTCTTTTAGCACTGGATTTATACAGCTGAGTGGTTTCCGCATATCCCTGTATGTGTAGCAAATGAAGGGAAAATCTTTTATTAAGATATTGGAATAAAATTCTGACTTAAGCAGCCTTAAATTTATGGCAACCAGAATAGTAAATAGTCCAGAGAGTTGAAAGTGAGTGAAACTGCCTACTTGAAGCGGCAGGTTTAATGAAAAATACTCAACAAACATTCCTAAAGAAAGGCAGTAAAAATCTGAACGGGCAATTCAAACCCCATAATTGCACAAATGAAAGAACAGCAAAGGAAATGGATGTTCTTGTACAAGGGAAGGTCATCCCAGATCTTGACAAACATGAAAACAGAACCCAGTGGTGTTACTGACTGCTTACTATACAAGAGTTGTAAACTGTGGGAATTCTGGTCAGTGGAGGTGGAACAAGGGCATTTCAGGAGGATCCAAGGGAAAACTTCTTAACCCTGAGGACATGCCCAGAGCTGACTCAGAGAAGGGTGGACCAGAGACGTCCCAAGTCTCAACCTCAATTTTCCTGCTCTTGGCAGTTGGTGGGCAACAAAAACAGAAATTTACTAAAATTTTTAAGAAATCCAGACCAAGTCCATGAATAACTATTGTCATAGAATCACAGAATGGTTTGGAAGAGACCTTAAAGATACCTAGTTCCAACTCCCCTGAGGAATGCCACTCCTCACTGGTCTCCACTTGGACATTGAGCCACTGACCACAACTCTTTGAGCGCAACCATCCAGCCAGTTTAACTGAGTGGTCCGTCTGTCAAATCCTCGCGTCTCCAGTTTAGAGACAAGGGTATCGTGCAGGACAGTGTCAAATGCCTTGAACAAGACCAGGCAGATGATGTCAGTTCTCTTGCCTTATCCACTAACACTGTCACTGGCGTAGAATGCCACCAAATCTGTCAGGCATGATTTGCCCTTAGCTAAGGCAGGGAGAAACCCCTTTGGGAGCACTTAGGAAACAAATAAAGGTATCACTAGTGGTCATGTACATGGTCAGCAGTTGAATTTAATTAATTAATTTCTAGTAGAAATCCCTTCCTCTCTATTGCACCACACAGGAGCATGCGGCTTTACTGCGCCTTTCTCATCTGGCAGCCAATTTTAAGCTATTTAGAAATAGAAGGACATTTAAAGTTTGTTGTGTTGCAGCTTGTGCCTTGCACGGCACTGAGTAAAGCTCTGCTCACACATCTGCGGTGTAAAATGCTCATTAGGGTTTTCATACATCTTTGTAACTTCAGACCATTAATATTTCTTTCTGCTTTGATCCCTGCAGCAGAGAGGGAAGCGAATCTGCTGAATGTTGCTGACTCTCAGCTTGTTCGAATGGGAGACTCCTCCAAATTTCTTATATTTGTTGTCTCCTCACATTCTGCAGTCTTGTCTTTAATCCCTCTCTCCTGTGTCTTTAATTCATGAAAGTAAGTAATTAGAGACCCAAGCACATGTCAGAGTGATGATATACAGATACAGCTGCAGCGGTTTTTCCTTAAATATAATAGTATAATGTCACAAATGAGCTCCCTTTGCTCTATATTTCTCCGGACTCCATCTATCTTTAGAGGGAAAATACAGCTGCACAGCAGTCTCCTGACTGGTATAAAAATGGGGAGGAAGCTTTTCCACTTTGTGTAAGTGTATTATTTATGAATATCCCATGAAGAATGGCATTGCTGCACAGCACAATGGTAATCCCATCGCATCCTCATTTCTCAAGCAGATGAAAATACTTCATTACAATTAGATGTTGGTTGGTTGTTGTTTCCTGCGAGGGTCTGCAGTTAAACTGAAGACCTTTTTCACCCTGCCATTATTAATGTGAGTGTTGATAGCAAAGCATTTCATCAGACATTTACTGTACACTATGTCTGGGCTTGGGATGCTGCAGTGGTCTTTGAAAATGATGGAGTAATAATGGGTGAATGACAGGGTAGAAGCAATCCAGCAACTCTTTTGCATGTTAAATATGAAGGACAGATAAATTTTACAGCTGTTAGCAATGATTAGAGCATTTGCAGACAAGTGGATAAGTCATTAAAAAAATAAAATCACTCATATACTACTTACCCATCTATTGTCAACACTATGACTGTACATGGAGTAAATAATTTCAGTAAGTACTGAAATCTTATTAAAATTTTTAATTAACTCATCAGCAGACTAATAAATATTTCATGACAGCTAACTAAATGTCTGCTCTACTGTGTAAGAACGGCATCCTCCTTGATAGGAGACCTGGTGAGAGCCATATGTCTTGTTCATGAGTGTTGCAGGTGGTTGCAGTGAACTTTCCAGTGTGGGGAGGTGTCCACCCCTGACATGTTCTCATTTAAAAGCTGTGGTTTCAAAGAGAAGAATAAAAATTAAAAGCATTAGTAACAGCCTCATTCTTCATTGTTTCTAAGAGTAATTTAGGGAAGGAAAAGACTGATTGCCTTGACACAAGGATAAGGTGGGTGAGACTTGTCAATTAAATTGTTGGTTCACTCCATATTTGGTTTTGGTCGTGCAGCATTTCTCAAAAATAGTTCCCTCCTTCTGTTTGTAAGAGGTATATGACTTAATGTAACACATTAGATGCCCATAAGAGATCTTTTTTGCGTGCCCATATTGCCACACTCTCCATCAGAGGATGGGTGTCACCTTCCAGGTTGACTGTCCAGGGTGGCATTGCCCTTTGCTGAGGCGGCTGTTGTGTCCTTCCCTGGCATCTTCAACGCCATCCTCTAGCTCTAGGAGACAAATAGCCTCTTTTCTTAAAAGCCCCCAAGGCCAAGCATTTTTGATATTAATACAATTATTGTGATTCAGCTGTGATTACCCAGGTGTCACATAGCTGCCATCTCCTAAAAGCAGCATCTCCAGCCTCAGCCTTCCCAGCACTGCAGCAGCCGTGCCGCAGCTGAGGCTTTTCATTGCTTTGTTTTCACAGGCTTTAATTAGGGAGGGGAAAATCAAACTGTTACTTATGTCATAGTGTGATGGCATGGGTATAAAATAAGCTGGATCCTTGCACCACTTTGAACTTCACGCTGAAGTGCTGGAGCTGTCTTCTTTGCCTGTATTGTTTGTGCAGCTGCAGGAATTGCACCCACATCTGTTTTGCGGTCCTGAAGCTTAGCCCCATGCACATTCCCAGGTCACTGTGAACTGGGAATTTTTTCCCTCTTTCTTAATGGTTTAATAAATGCCAGTTACTTTTTTTTTTTTTTGGGTTGTTTTTACACTGGGTTTCATCTTCCCTTTTCAAACAAAATGTTGCTGTCAGCTTCAGCCCATTGCTGCAGAAATGTTTTTGCAACGCCGTCTTTACAGTTGCACAGAGGATGTTCTTGTTAAGTGCACAAGTTTTGTTACATAAACTGTAAGGCCTTCAGTTCTTCCAGTTTTTACTGATAGATACTTGATCTTATACCAAATTCCAGGGGTTTGTAGCGAGGTACGTTCCCCACACCCTCCTTTATTTTCCAGCTGTTTTCTTTAAAAGACTGGGTCTTCTGCTTGTGTTTTCTTGTACTTTTGGGAACTGTTGAATTCATTCCTGATTCATGGGACAAACCAAGAAGTTATTTTTCTAGGGCATTTTTGCAGTGATGAATTTTGGGGGAGAATTCAACAAAAGTAACACTGGGTTACTTACAGCTTTCAGCCCTTTGTCACCTCAGTGATATCTTTCAAAGGATGTCCTATTTTTCAGAAGCATTATGTGGAGCAGCCCAGCCATTTTGCTGTATTTTCTCAGACACTGGCCAATTGTAGAAACAGTTTTAAGGAGTGCTGAATAGCATTGGTGAAGGATTTTAATGTGGTTGCTTCTCTGCAATGCTTCGTGAAATGGCTTGAGCATCTCTTGCCCTCCCTTTTAACAGATCAGATACTTGTGGTTCTCTTCCACTATTAATATCTATGATTTAATAGCATCGGTTTGGACTTATTTCTGCAGTGCTTTCCTCCTGAAACTCTCCAAGGGCTGTGCACTTTAATTAGTTTGGCCTCACATTCCCTCCGTGAGAGAGCTGGACTCCCCTGATCCCCTCCTGGTTTCCCGCTTTCCTCCATGCATTTGCCTATGTGCACTTGTGTTCCTACTCTTTACAACAGACATTCATTTTAACTTGATCGAGGCACGTTTGCACTCATTTCTATGCTGTGAGTTTGCTCTTTTCCCCCATTTAAATATATTTGATCACCAGTCTGATTTTTTTTAATGCACCCACTGTATTTAGGGCAGGAGATGCATAACTTTCCAGCAGTTCCTTGAAAAAAGGTATGGTTTGTGATGCTTCCCTGTCCCATTTCTTAGGGCTTAATTACAAATACTTTTTTTTTCCCCCAAAATATATTTTTAAATGCCTTAACTCTTATTCTGCTAGTTTTTTATTAATGCTTATTGGGGTTTTTTTGCAAACCTAAGGATGAGCAGCCGGGCAGGTAGGTTGCATCTGTGCCTGCAGCATTTGGGCTCGCAGAGGATGTGGGTCCGGTCCTGCTGCCTGGCACTGGACAAACCAGGTGCAAAATGCTGTTGATTTAGCTTTAGCTAAACTTAGCTTTAGCTTTAGCTTAACAAGAGAGTTCTCTGCACTTCAGCCTGCAGTGTTTTTATCACCTCAGTCGTTCACATGCATGTGAAACAAAATGGCTTATGGTGTTTCCATGTAGCTTGGAGGTGATGCGGAGGAAAGGCGATATGAAACAAAGCTCTATCTTATTTTTCTCTGCAAATCAATGTGGTTTTGGGGAGTATTTCCCCGTGGGTTCTCCTGAACTTTTGCAAGCTTCTTAAGGCAGCTCTGCCTTTGTTGCAGAGCTCCTGAGCTCTCTGCATCCTGCTTCAAGGAGAAAGCCTAAAGGAGAACGTAAGTAGAAATTATATAACAAAGAAGCAGATCAGTCATGCTGTGATAAAGCAAAAAAGAAAAGGGAGAAATTGTGTGTTGGATAAATGTATTGCTAAAAGGCTACCCCAGCACATTCACGGGGTGCTTTCCCTCCCTAGGGAGCAGGTGCAAAATGGTGTAAGCTTTTCCTTCAAAACCAGAAAATGGTGCTTGGAGAGGTATATAAAGTTTTGGGTCAGGGTTTGGAGCTGACTCTAGGGGCAGGTCTCTAAGGAAAATGAACAAAATCCAAAAGACCTGTAAAATCTTTATGTACCTGAAATGCACTGCTTAGTGAATCTATCCAGATGGAAATGCGGTGCACTGGATGAATCAAGAAGAAGATAAACAGTCAAGAAAATGTGAGATGTTTCTATGTTTGTGTAAAGAGAATAGTATTTGGAAAAACTTGGTCATGAAGCAGGGTCTATTGGCATGTATTACCAAAGCTACATTAAATCCAGGTTTTTAATTATATTTCAAGTGGCCAGTGTCCCTTCTACACTGATCTGCTGTACCATAAGCACAGCTCGGATGCAGCACTTCCATGTGAAGGAAACAGCAACATTAGCTCAAGCAGCCTGGACCAGCAGAGCATCCTGCCAGGTACCAGGAGTGCCCCATGCTGGCAACCTTATAAAACACATTTCCTGTAGCTGTGCATCAAAGTTCAGTAACTTGAATAGCTTGAAAATAAAAACAGTTGTTACATTGAGCAATCTCTCTTTTTTTGGTGCTGCTGTTTAGTTTTTACAAAACACACATCTGAGGAAGTGTCTTTATTAAGAATTCATGTGAGGCCGTTGGTTTCCATCTTTGGGATCACCTGTCTCATCTGCTTGGCAAGTTGCGCTGCACAAAAGTGAAGTAAATCTTGGTGAGGGCACCGCGTGTTTACCCCGAATAACCTGTAGCCAGTGCCGCTGGAATGACGGCACTGGAGAAGCTGGTGAGAGGAGGAGCCCATCCTTGCACGTGCTGTGCTTGCTGATGTAATATTTGCTCTGCTTACGCGCATTTGTATGTAGAGTGGTAAAATAGTGTCAATAACAGTAGGTTTTAATATAAACAGTGGATTAATAACCCGAGATGTTCACGCCTTAAGCTTGCACTTCATTCATGCCTTAAGCTTGCACTTCAGTGTGGAGCTCCAAAGCACATTGCAAATAGTGGTAAGGACTTCTCTGCTTGTGAGAGTAGAAGGTGCCATGTTTTGGGGCCATGTTTGAAGGCCGTGAATGTGATCAGAGGGCTGGAGCACCTCTGCTATGGTGACAGGCTGCGAGAGCTGGGCTTGTTCAGCCTGGAGAAGAGAAGGCTCCAGGGAGACCTTAGAGCAGCTTCCAGTGCCTAAGGGGGCCAGCAAGAAATCTGGAGAGGGGCTTTTGACAAGGGCCTGTAGGGGCAGGACAAGGGGAATGGTTTTAAACTGATAGAGAAGAGATTGAAATGAGATCTTAGGAAGAAGTTCCCTGTGAGGGTCATGAGGCCCTGGCTTAGGTTGCCCAGAGAAGCTGTGGCTGCCCCATTCCTGGCAGTGTTCAAGGCCAGGTTGGATGGGGCTTGGAGCAACCTGCTCGAGTGGAAGGTGCCCCTACTCGTGGCAGGGGGGTTGCAACTACATGGTCTTTAAGGTCCCTTCCAACCCAACCCATTCTGTGATTGTATCGTTCTAAGGGTAGAATTGAGGCTGGAGCCTTGGCTTCTCATATGGGTGACTAAGTAAGTATATTTGCAATTTGTTTCTGAAGGCAGAGAGTATGAAGAGTTTCCTGTGCAGCCCTTTAGAGGTTGGAAGCTGAGCATCTTTGTGTCTCAGGCTCAGGAGATGCAGGTGGTACTTGGAAATTACTCAATTGGGCATGTAACCCCAGCTTGTTCCTCCTCAGGGCAATATGTGATAGAGCTTTTTCTGTCAAATGAGAACAGTTCTGCTTCTTGGTGACAAGAAACAGTAATTAATACTACATTAAACTGATAAGTTTTCCCTTCCTGCTGTGATTCATTTTCATTCTTTGAGCGTTTATATGATGCTTGAGAGTATGTTGGCAATTCCTGTTCCTAGCAGACTGGCATTTAAAAGCAGGATATTGCTCTGTGGAATCATGTGAGGGGTCAGATGTTATCTAGAGATTAGATTGCAGTAAGGTTGGGTCAGAAATTTGCTTTACCCTGACAATACTTGATGTTGGGCAAAGAGCCTAAATTATTTGCCTGTGTTTTTTGCTCTGAAAGTCCATGTTCTATCAGAATAGCAGAGATTTATTTGAATCGGAGTATGGGATTTCTGCTTCCAAGCCAATGTGTTTGTATGTGAGAGAGGCGGCTTCCCACCATGATCAACTTTTATTTCTTTTCTCATATCCTCTCTTAGGTCTCTCTATCCCAGTTTTAAGTTGTCCACTTGTTTTGTGGTGAATGGGCGTGAGCCAGAAGATGGCTTTGGTGGAGTTTCACTCTATCCTGGTCTTCTTTCAGTCTGCAGAGCACTTTAAAACAGCCCCATCAACTTATTTTGAGATGTGCCCTTTGAGATTGTGTTTTAGCACCTATTCCAGGTTCTGGGAAGCTCAGTCCTCCCTGTAGCCCCAGCACAGGCAAAGCAACCTCCAGGTTTCTTAGGAGAAGGGTGTATTTTCCAGTTTCTTTCTGGAGTCTGCAAAATTTGGGTTGTTAGGAAGATGCATCCTCCCAGAGGTGTCATCAGGACTCTAGAGTCTGAGTTTTCTCTATTGAACAGCTTTGGAAGGAGGAGTTGTCTTCTCTGCTCCAGGAATTTCTGGAGAAGGAATGAAGCCCCTTACACCAAAAAACCCCCCACCAGTCTGCAGTAATTTCTTATTTGCTTTGTTTTCTTTTGCTATTGGAGAAGGAAAGGCATGGGTTAAGGATTGCTGGGTTATCTGCTGTTAACCTGAAGACAATGTTCTGCTTTTAAAATGCAGGTTGTTGATTAGGAAAGTATCATTTAGGTTGTTTCCTGTATTTCTTGGCAGCTGTTGACAAGCTAATCTCTTTTTAAAATTATGGTTTTGGTGCTCTTTCTGAAAGTAATACCTACTGGATAGGTGTGCTGTGAAGTTGAACACTCCTAAAATACTTCAACATGGTCACTAAATCTATGAAAATGCGAAGTGTGGCAATAAGCTTGCTGTTGGAGCTACAGCCAGGGAGATGAGGATGTGAATTTAGAAGGTTAGAAGTGACTTTGCTGGTTCTCTTCTTTTAAGCTTTTCTCCATGATACCTGCTGAAGACGGTTATGCTCTGCAGAGTAGCAGAGTGAGCCCTTGAAACAAAAGTACTTCGTCCTTGTCGGGTGATTGCCTGTCATTAAAACCCCCGACCCACAGGATCCGTCTGGGGCAGACCTGGAGCAGCCTCCCAGCTGCTTTCCCAGCCTTCCAAAAACAGGCTTCAAAATCGGTTAGTTTGAAATGTGCTGGGTTTTGTGTTGCTTTGCTCTGGACCTGCAGCAAGCCTCACTCTGTGCGTGGGTTTTTCCCAGGTCTCCACTGTAAGGCAATAGCCAGCCAGATGCTGAAGTTGGGCTAAATGCAAGATTCCTGCACACAGCCCCTCACTAACCATGATTTTGGGACTGGCAGAGGGTACATATTCAATTTTAATTCAACTGAGACAGAAACCATGCTCACTTTATTAAAATGAAATGATAAAACTCAAACAAACCATGAATCTCTTGCCTGCCATACTCCACGTGAACTCCTCTTGCCGCTCTTGCCCAGCAAAGGTGATTTCTCTCCCCACAACATCAGACGTATGACCCGTGTACCTGTGATGCTGAGCCTTTTTGGTTGCTTAAAATGTGATCTGGGATGTTTCCCACGGCCAGGGGAATGCCAGGGGATTTTTGGTGTTTAGTGGAAGAGTTTCACTAAGTGCACT